>NC_041385.1:136150665-136168001 GCF_002162155.2 Triticum dicoccoides
CCCATAGGTGTTCGTGGATCAGTTTCCCCGACACAATACAAGGAAGAACAACCTCCCGAGGGCCTGTTCTTGCGGTGGTGTTGCCTTTTTTGAGGGGTTGATTCTCGATGCCTTGATACTATGGTGGCTAGTCCTATTTATAGGCAAAGGCGCTGGGCCTCTTCCCAAATATTGAGCAGGAAGGCGCCAACAATTGGCCATTTTGAAGGGGAACATCTGGTACACTTATCCTGACTAAAGTCGGTCCTCGCCTGTCAAAGGCTCTCGTGGTGACGCCGGCTTGGGATCCATGGTGACCTCCATCCTGCCGTTGGACTGGTCTTGGTCTTGTTGCACCGAAATGGATGCCTTTGCTTGATGCTCTCGCCTGCGCTTGCTCCCCTTGCACCAAAGAGGAAAGAAGGACACTGCGCGGGCTGGCGCCCGGCTGGCGCCCTTGGTCGTCATGGCTTGCGTCATGGGCACTTCGCGAGGTACCCCGCCTTGAACTCTTCGCCTCCTCGTGAGCCAGCCTGATGAGGCCGTGCCTGAGAAAGCTCCTTGTCGTCCGCCCTACGAGGCTTGGCCCCTCGCGAGGGTCTTGAACTTGTGTTGATGAAGATGGACCGTGCTGGGCCCCCTTTGAGCCACGCTGCAGGCCGCAGGCAGGCAAGTCTGGGGACCCCCGTTCCTAGAACGCCGACAGTAGCCCCCGGGCCCAAGGCGCGCCCGGACTTGGCCGAGCAGAAAGGCGAAAGGGCAAGTGCGAAGTGTTGCGGGCCCTAACAGCCTGCGGCCCCGGGCGCCGCATGGCGGTTGATTGGACGTGGGCGTCTCCACTTCCCCACGACGCCTCGACAACTGCACGGATTCGACAAGTCCCTCCATGTGAAACGAGTCATGATTACCCGTGGTCGTGGAGGCCGGCGGTTGGCCTCCTCTGGCTTTAAGTACGGCACGCCGCGTGCCCTTCCAGTTCATCCCCTCTTGCTTCTCCTTCTTCCTCATGGCCCCGCCAAGGAGGTTCTCGGCCGCAGAGAAGGGGAAGGCTCGCCAGGCCGAGCCTGCCTCTCCCCCGCCCAAGTGCGGTCGCGGCCGCCCTCGCAAGTGCCCCGTGGCCTCCACGGCGGTTCCCCATGGCCGCGGAGGTGACCCCGCGTGGCAACGGGCGGCCGGTCGCGGTCGGGGGGTGCGTTTCGGCCGTGCGACCCCCGAAGCCGCGCTCTCGCGCTGCGGAGGTGTTGTCGGAGTTTGTTGTGTGGGCAGCGGAGCCGGCCAGCGCCCGGCTTCAGCTCCCTTGCTTCCTCTTAGGAGAGCTCCCGGCAGGCGCCCCGGGTGGCCTCTGGCTCCAGGCAGACGGCTGCTACAGCCGGGACTCGTGGGCTTTGATGGAGGTCTTCGCGGCCGGGAGCCTGGCTCTGACCCGCGGCTGGCAGACGTTTGCCCGCGCGCGTGGCCTGAGCCGCCGGTGCACCCTGCACTTCAAGTTTGACGGCGATGCCACCCTCTACGTGAGGGTGTTTGGGGAGGATGGCCGTCGTGCAGGGTGCTACCCTGAAGACGACGGCCACGGCCGGGGACCCAACCCTGGTGAGGATGGAGAGGGTAGCGCGTGCGGGGCTGGCGGCGCCCAGGATTCCTCAAGCTTCACTGGTTCCTCTTTGGGCAGCGACTCTTCTAGCAGCGGCCGCGGTCGGCCTCCACGCCGTCGTGCCTGCTTGGAGGGTGGTAGCGGGTCTGCCCGCCGCCGCACCCTGGTGAAACACGAGAGGGAGTCCGCTTGAGCTCAGGAGGCAGCTCGGGTCCTCCCTAAGGGCTGGCGCCTGGCGAGCTTCGCCTGATTTGTTCCTCCCTCCCCCTTTTTCCTGCGCAAAAAGACAACTATGTGGGGGCCCCGTGGGGCATGTTTGTGTTATTGTTGTCAATCGTCGTAATGTTTCCGTTATTTTGGTATTGTTCCTTCCCGCCGAACGCCCACGCGTAGGTAATCCCCAGCCTTGGCCATGGGGCGACCGACCCAGGTCCTGTATTCGCGTCGCGGTGCCCATGAGGCACGGACTGGAGGGATGCTCCTGTAGTGGACCCGGGTTGCGAGGTCTTGACCGAAAGGATCAAAACACTCGCGAGGGCGCCAGGGTCATCCCCTCGCGAGACCTTGCGCAAGAGAAATCGAGGCCGGAGGGTGAAAAGTCGAAGAGCCATAAGTCAGAAGACAACGATAGTTTCAATAAAACTTCAAATGAGAATGAACTAGCCAACTGCAGAAAGCAAATGAAAAAGCCGCGTCCGGCACCTAGTCTAGTCTTCGACGTCTTCTCACCAGCCGGAGCTAAGTGCTGCCACTGGGCGTGGGAGGGAGCCCGAGGGCCTGAGGCCGGCGCTCCTGAGACTCCGGGGCGTGTACAGCCCCAACTCATTATTACGTGAGAGTGTCACGGGCGGCGAGCTTCACAGGCATTGGCCTTCTTCACAGGCTCCGGGCCTTTCTTCGGGGAAGCAAGCTTCACGGGCATTGGCCCTCTTCACAGGCTCCGGGCCTTTCCCAAAACGCAACAGCTTCACAGGCATTCACCCTCTTCACAGGCTCTGCGCCTTTTCTAAAACGCAGCAGCTTCACAGGCATTCGCCCTCTTCACAGGCTCTGGGCCTTTTCCAAAACGCAACAGCTTAACAGGCATTCGCCCTCTTCACAGGCTCTGGGCCTTTTCCAAAACGCAACAGCTTCACAGGCATTCGCCCTCTTCACAGGCTCTGGGCCTTTTCCAAAACGATGATCTTCACAGGCATTTGCCTTCTTCACAGGCTCCGGGCCTTTTCCAAAACGATGATCTTCACAGGCATTTGCCTTCTTCACAGGCTCCGGGCCTTCTCCAAAAAGACGATCTTCATAGGCATTCGCCTTCTTCACAGGCTTTGGGCCTTTTCAGGGGTAAAACCTCCGGAGGTGCTGGATGTTCCAGGCATTCTGGACTGGCACCCCCTCCTGAGTCTCCAAGCGCGCGGAGCCGGGCCTGGAAACATGAACAACCTTGAACGGGCCCTCCCACATGGGAGAGAGCTTATGCAGTCCCTCCCTAGAGAGAACCTGCCTGAGCACGAGGTCCCCTACCTCGAGAGTCCTGGGGAGGATGTTGCGGCAGTGGTATCGCCGCAGTGCTTGTTGATATTTCGCTGCTCGCAGCGCGGCTTCTCGGCGACGCTCCTCCCCCAGCACGAGGTCCATCTCCCGCATGGCGTCCTGCTGTGCTTCGTCGAACGCCAGGACCCGTGCGGACCGACGTCTGACCTCGTGAGGGAGGACTGCTTCGGCTCCATAGACCAAGAAGAAAGGGGTCTCTCCAGTCGGCTTGGTTGCGGTCGTGCGGATGGACCACAACACGGACTGGAGCTCGTCGTACCAGCCTCTGCCGCAAGCTTCCAGCTTCTTCTTGAATGTTCTGGTCTTGAGGCCCCTCAGGACCTCCGCGTTGGCCCGCTCGGCCTGGCCGTTGCTTCGGGGGTGCACCACTGAAGCGTAGCATATCTGTGTTCCAAGGTTAGCACAGTATGTTTTGAAGAGGTTACTGGTGAACTGCGAACCGTTGTCGGTGATGATGCGGTTCGGCACCCCGAACTGGCTTACGATGCCCTTGATGAACTTGACTGCTGAACCCGCAGGGATGGTGCAGACGGCTTCCACTTCGGCCCACTTGGTGAATTTGTCCACGGCGACGTAGAGGTAGCGATAGCCCCCTGGCGCCCGGGAAAACAGGCCTAGGATATCAAGCCCCCAGACTGCGAATGGCCATGTGAGGGGTATGGTCTGCAGACCTCCCGCCGGCTGATGGATCTGCTTTGCATGGAATTGATAGGCTTCGCAAGCCTTTACCAGTTCGACGACGTCATTGAGCGCAGTAGGCCAATAGAAACCGCTTCGGAACGCCTTGCCCACGAGGGTTCGTGATGACGAGTGGTGCCCACAGTCTCCATCGTGTATGTCCGCCAGCAGCTCTTTCCCTTGCTCCTTGGAGATGCAGCATAGGGATACATCATTTGGTCGCTTCCGGTAGAGTTCCCCATCCCTGATGCAGTATGTTGTGGCTTGCCGCGCCACGCACTCCGCTTCCTCTTCCTCCTCCGGCAGGGTCCCTTGCGTTAAGTAACTCCGGAGCTCTGTGATCCAGCGCCCCTCCTGAGGCTCCATTGCCAGGAGCAGGCGTGCTCCTGAGGCTGGGCCACAGGCCGGGGCTCCTGAGGTAGGTGGCTGGGGGAGCTCTTCTCGAGGCTGCGCCGTGTTTGATAGCGATGGCATGGCCGAGGGCTTGAAGAGCCGCTCCTCGAAGACGCCAGGTTCCTGAGGTAGCCGCCTGGATGCTCGTTTGGCGATGTCATCGGCCTCCTGATTGGTGCCACGGGGCACATGCTGCAACTCCAGCCCCCAGAACTGCTTTTCCATCCTGCGGACCTCCGCAAGGTAGGCCTCCATGTGTTCATCTCTTGGCTCGTATACCTTGTTGGAGAAGTTGACGAGGAGCTGTGAGTCGCCCTTGATGGTTAGGCGCTTTACACCTAGGGCAACCGCGGCCTTCAAGCCTGCTATCAGGCCCTCATACTCCGCTATGTTGTTGGAGACCTTCTCGCCTTGTTGGAAACAGAGCTGCACGGCGTAATGGAGCTTGTCCTGAGTGGGAGATATGAGCACCGCCCCAGCCCCTGCGCCTTGCCTGGAGAATGCTCCGTCGAAGTACATGACCCAGCCTTCTGGTGCCTCGCTTCCTGGGGAGAGGGATCGATCCTCGCCGGCCTTGAGGCCCGGTGCCTCCGTCCATTCGTCCACAAAATCCGCTAGTGCGGCTCCCTTGATGACTCGGGTCGTGCTAAATTCGAGCTGAAATGCTTGCAGCTCAATGTTCCACTCGGCGACCCTTCCAGCTGAGTTAGTGCTCCGGAGCACTCTTTCCAAGGGGTACGCTGAGACAACCTTGATAGGGTGACCTTGAAAGTAGTGCCACAGCTTGCGCGAGGCCACCAGTAGCGCAAGGAGAAGTTTCTGAGGCATGGGGTACCGTGCCCTCGCATCCCGCAACACCGTGCTGACAAAGTACACTGGGTGCTCGACGAGGCTTGGAGCGTCGGTGCTAGTGGCATCCTCCGGAAGC
The DNA here is from genome assembly GCF_002162155.2 of Triticum dicoccoides. Classification (NCBI taxonomy): domain Eukaryota; kingdom Viridiplantae; phylum Streptophyta; class Magnoliopsida; order Poales; family Poaceae; genus Triticum; species Triticum dicoccoides. The sequence continues at coordinate 136,155,783 of NC_041385.1, forward strand.
CGTGGTGCCTCCGGAGGCGGCGGAGCCTCCAGAAGCTGGTTGCCAGGGGGAAGGGCTTCTCCCGCTCCCGGTGCGTTCCCCTGCGGCAGCTGATCTTCCTCAATCGTGGCAGTGATTTCTGTGAGTCCTTTTTGGTCCTGCTTTGCCTTGGCGCGGGCAGCTGCCGCGGCCTTGGTCCGACGCTCCTCCCTAACCACCACCAGGGCTGCGCTGGTAGAGTAGGGAGTGGCGGTGAGGTAGAGTACCAAGGGCTCTTGTGGGCGTGGGGCCACCATCACCGGTGGGCTGGTCAGGTATCTCTTGAGATCTTGGAATGCCTTGTCGGCCTCTTCAGTCCATTCAAAGGGCCCCTTTTTCTTCATCAACTGGAAGAAAGGCAGCGCTCGCTCCCCCAACCTGGAGATGAAGCGCCCCAGTGCAGTCACGCGCCCAGCGAGCTTCTGCATCTCTCTAAGGGTCTTCGGCGGGCTCATGTCCTCGACTACCTTGACCTTTTCTGAGTTGGCCTCGATGCCTCGGTGGGACACGAGGAAACCCAAGAGCTTGCCCGAGGGGACTCCAAACACACACTTCTCCGGGTTGAGCCTCCGGCTTACTGCGTTGAGGTTTGCAAAGGTTTCCTCCAGGTCCTGTATCAGGGTCTTGGCCTCGCGAGACTTCACTACAATGTCGTCAACGTAAGCTTCCACGTTCTTCCTGAGTTGCAGGCCCAAGGTGATGTGCATGAGCCACTGAAAGGTTGCCCCCGCGTTGCGCAGTCCGAAGGGCATGCATGTATAGCAGTACACCCCACACGGGGTCAGGAAGGTCGTCTTCTCCACGTCTTCCACCGCCATCTTGATCTGATGATACCCGGAGAAGGCGTCCAAGAAGCATAACAGGTCACACTCAGCGGTGGAATCGACAATTTGATCAATGCGTGGGAGCGGGAAAGGATCTTGCGGGCATGCTTTGTTGACGTTGGTGAAGTCGACACACATGCGTTCCTTCCCTCCCTTCTTTGGTACTACCACAGGTTTGGCCAACCAATCTGGATATCGAACCTCGTGAATGACCCCCGCGACTTCTAGCTTGCGGGTCTCCTGGACGATGAAGGCCTGCTTCTCAGTGGACTGTCGCCTCGCTTTCTGCTTCACGGAGCGCACGTTGGGGCACACGTTGAGGTGGTGCTCGATCACGCCCCGTGGGATCCCTGCCAGCTGATCGGGCTCCCAAGAGAACACCTTCTTGTTTGCACGCAGGAACTTGACCAGGGCTTCCTCCTGCTTGGGCCCGAGGTGGGCGCCTATGGTGAAAGTGGCGCTGGTGGATCCGTCCTCGTCGACAGGTATCTGCTTGGTCTCCGCCTTGTCTTGGGTGAACAACTGTTTCTTCTTGGCTGGTGCAGTCGCCTTGGGCTCGGAGGCCGCCGCGTTGGCGGGCTATGCTGACGCCGCCGTCTTGAAGGCGAGCTTGAGCACTCGCAGCGCGTCCCCGGTGTCCCCAGGCATGGTGAGGACTCCGCTACTCCCGGGCATCTTCATGAGGTTGTATGCCGGGTGAGTCGCGGCCATGAACTGGGCCAGTGCTGGGTAGCCGAGGATGGCATTATAGGGGAGGCCGATGAGGGTGATGTCGAAATCGACCAGCTCCGTGCGGAAATTGTCGTAGGTGCCGAAGGTCACCGGGAGCCGGATCTATCCCAAGGGGCTGGAAGACCTGCCCCCGATGCCCATGAAGGGCTCGCTCGGCCGCAGCCGCCCCCGGGGTATGCGGAGGAGGTCGAAAGTTTCGACTGAAAGCACGTTGAGGCCCGCGCCACCGTCGATGAGGGTCCTGGTGACGGCCACCTGGCAGATGGTGGGGGTGCAGAACATCGGGAGCGCACCCGAGCAGGCCGAGTTGGAGGGGTGGTCTTCTGAACTGAAGGCTAGCCTGGCCTGCGGCTCCGACCGGTCCCGGGAAGCCCCCTGCCGCATGAAGGCGGCGCCGACCCGGCAAATGAACGGCTTGACATGGTGATTGGAGGGCGGCGCCTGCGAGCCACCCAGGAGGGCCGCGACGACCGGGGAGGCCGGCGCGGCGTGGTGGGCGAGGAAGAGGTCGCGCGGCTTTTCCCAGGAGGCCACGGAGGGATGCAGGGGCGATGCTCGTTGCTCATTCCCCGCCGGGCCGGTGGCGGTGTTGATGGCGGACAACGGGGAACAATGAGGGCGCCCGCCGATGGGAGCCGCCCGGGCGACTCGAGCGGCGCGAGAAGCCTGACGAGCGTCAGCCATGGACGTGACAGTCAGAGAAGAGCAGGGCGACAGAAGATGAATTCCGGCGCACCCCTACCTGGCGCGCCAAATGTCAGATTTAGGGTTCCGGCAGACCCTTGAGGTTCGAACACTGGGGTGCGCGCGGAGGTTTCGCCTTCTACCTACCTGTTCCTCACCGAATCGCTGGGATCTAAACTACTAGAAGAACAGCACAAGAGACACAGGGTTTATACTGGTTCAGGCCACCATTGCGGTGTAATACCCTACTCCAGTGTGTGGTGTGGTGGATTGCCTCTTGGGCTAATGATGAACAATACAAGGAAGAACAGCCTCTCGAGGGCATGTTATTGCGGTGGTGTTGCCTCTTTTAAGGGGTTGATTCTCGATGCCTCGATACTATGGTGGCTAGTCCTATTTATAGGCAAAGGCCCTGGGCCTCTTCCCAAATATTGAGCGGGAAGGGCGCCAACAATTGGCCATTTTGAAGGGGAACATCTGGTACACTTATCCTGACTAAAGTCGGTCCTCGCCTATCAAAGGCTCTGGTGGTGACGCCGGCTTGGGCTCCACGGTGACCTCCATCCTGCCGTCGGACTGGTCTTGGTCTTGTTGCACCGAAATGGATGCCTTTGCTTGATGCTCTCGCCTGCGCTTGCTCCCCTTGCACCAAAGAGGAAAGAAGGACACTGCGCGGGCTGGCGCCCTTGGTCGTCATGGCTTGCATCATGGGCACTTCGCGAGGTGCCCCGCCTTGAACTCTCCGCCTCCTCGTGAGCCAGCCTGATGAGGCCGTGCCTGAGGAAGCTCCTTGTCGTCCGCCCCGCGAGGCTTGGCCCCTCGCGAGGGTCTTGATCTTGTGTTGATGAAGATGGGCCGTGCTGGGGCCCCTTTGAGCCATGCCGCAGGCCGCAGGCAGGCAAGTCTGGGGACCCCCGTTCCCAGAACGCCGACAATGCAGAATCGTTTCGATCTACTTGTCTCAGACGTGATGCCTATACACATGATCATACCTAGATAACATCATAATTATTCGCTTTTCTATCAATTGCTCAACAGTAATTTGTTCGCCCACCGTAGAATATTTATGCTCTTGAGAGAAGCCACTAGTGAAACCTATGGCCCCCGGGTCTATTCTCATCATATCAATCTCTATTACTTATTTACTTGCTTTGTTTTTTTACTTTGCCTTTTACTTTTTACTTTGCATCTCTATATCAAAAATACCAAAAATATTATTTATCATCTCTATCAGATCTCACCCTCGTAAGTGACCGTGAAGGGATTGACAACCCCTAATCGCGTTGGTTGCGAGTAGCTATCATTTTGTGTAGGTACGAGGGACTAATGCGTGATCTCCTACTGGATTGATACCTTGGTTCTCAAAAACTGAGGGAAATACTTACGCTACTTTACTGCATCATCCTCTCCTCTTCGGGGAAATCCAACGCAGTGCTCAAGAGGTAGCATGAACCATATCCAGATTCCCGATACGAGGGAAGAGAGTCTCCCGGAAGACACGGTGAAGAATGTCCAGATAGGCAGGCAGCTCATATGTTACCTTCTTAGTGTCAGGGTTGATCTTCTGAGTGCAGTAGGGCCAGAGAGCTTGCTTGTGAGTGGAGGTAGTCTTGCTGTGAGGGCGAAAGCCAACAGGAGTCTCAAGCCCGTGATCTTCCACACCAAGTAACTCCATGAATGCCTTCTACTTGACAGAAAGTAACTTGCCATTGGTCATCCACGTCAGAGTCCGGTCCACATCAGTCCTAGATGAACCGTGGCATAGAATTGGGCCACAATATCAGCATCATAATCTTTGTTGAATTGCATGATACCGAGAATGTTCAGTTGAGTGCACATCTGAAGAGCTTCACCAAAGTACTCAGGATCCTTCTCCATATAGTCCATGTCAATGGAGCACACATTCACATAGAGGTTCTTCTTGGCCTTGAGCACATCAAAGTAAATGGCAAACTGAAAGCGGTTCCAGAACAGACGGTTGACCAAAGTGGGGTCTTGGTCTTCCACATAGGGGTTGCGGCGACGCCTTGCCCAGAACTCCTTGGCATTCATTTGGGGCACAGTTTTGCCCTTTGGCTTTGGCTTGATGACAACTTTCTTTGGGATCTGAGGTGGAGGTGGAGCACTAGAGGAACCTCCTGCTGACTCAGATGTGCGGTTGCGCTTCGACGTGGCACAACCGAGGTTGACACGGCGAGCCTGATGCTCAGGATGTTCATCACCTGGAACCACACACAAGAACACGCAAAACAACCAGAAAGAACGAGCATAAGCCACCAAACACAACAAAAGGATCACTGAATGGTAAGAGCATGATGGAACTTGGTAGCAAGCGGTAGTACCGCGACCTGTAAGTGGCAGTACCGCTCCAAGTGGTAGTACCGCTCCAGAGAGAGCGGTAGTACCGCTCGAGATGGGGAAACAATGGTTTCCTACTACTGTGGTCAGATCCGGCACTACCGTCCTACCAAATTCAAAAATGCTTCTACCAACCACTAATCCAAACCGCCTAGATGCCTTCTCCATCCTACTCAAGCCTAGATTTGGCCAAAAATCTAGAGATGCAACCACTATTGCCTCTAAGATGCTAGATTGGAAATCTAGACAAGAAGAGAGAGGGAACGGGGGCAATACCGGCATCCATGGCAAGAGGACGAGGTGGGGATCAACTTCACCGAAGGGAATGGAGAGGGATGCCCCGGAGAAGGAGATCCGCCGGAGCCCTCCCGCGGCGACCAGTTGCTGGAGAGACGAAACAGAGCGAGGGGGCGAGCGAATGGGTATGGGGGAGAAGAAACCTCCCCCTGCCCCGATATAACCCCCTGACCCGGCCCCGCAGCGGTAGTACCACGCACCACCAGCGGTAGTACCGCCTAGCAACAAACAGGCCACTAGACAGAACGGCTAAGCTAAAAAAAACAGAAAAACAAAGGCAAGAAGGAGGAAAGACCAGCACGGCAGCAAACACACTAGCAAGGGGCCAAAACACACCTCTTCAAGACAGGGCGGTGGCCGAGGCCACCTATGTTTGAGTCAAGAGGTATGGCATCGCGAAGATTTTAACCTTGGACCCATGACCAAAACTCGTCCTTGAAGCACAAGTACCATAAAAAATGGTTAATGTGAAAGACTAGATCAATTTATGCATAATGGGGGGAGGGAGAGTTCATTGAGAGAACAGCACTCCCCCTATTTCCATGCCTACACCTAAACTAGACAACAAGTTGAGTTAGGTGGGGTGTGCAAGGGTTCAAGTCACATTGCTCGAATCAATGATATTTAGCTCATGCCTTAAGTCGCGAAATCTTGCTTCATCCAAGGGCTTTGTGAAAATATCTGCAAGGTTATCATGAGTGTTGACATACTTGAGCTCGATCTCCCCATGCCTAATGTGATCCCGGATGAAGTGATACCGAATCTCAATATGCTTCGTCTTGAAATGTTGCACCGGGTTGAGAGAAATCTTGATGGCACTTTCATTATCACACCAAAGAGGCACTTTGTCACAAATGACATCATATTCCTTTAAAGTTTGCCTCATCCATAAGAGTTGTGCACAACAACTACCGGCCACCACATATTCCGCTTCAGTGGACGAGAGAGACACACAACTTTGCTTCTTGGAAGACCAACTCACCAAAGAGCAACCAAGAAATTGGCACCCTCCGGAAGTGGACTTCCTATCCACTTTGTCTCCCACCCAATCGGAATCCATAAATCCTTCAAGCTTGAAGTTTGCTCCTCTCGGGTACCATAGGCCAAAGTTTGGGGTATGAGCCAAATATTGAAAGATTCGCTTGACCACCACATAGTGGCTTTCCTTTGTTGCGGCTTGAAACCGTGCACAAATTCCCACACTCAACATGATATCCGGTCTAGATGCACAAAGGTAAAACAAGGATCCAATCATAGAGCGATATACCTTTTGATCCACCGCTTTACCATTGGGATCAATCTCAAGTTGGCACTTGGTAGGCATTGGAGTAGAAGCCGGCTTGACATCACTTAGCTTGAATCTCTTTAGCATGTCTTGAGTGTATTTGGCTTGGTTGATGAAGGTACCTTCTCTTCTTTGTTTGATATCAAAACCAAGGAAGAACTTCAACTCTCCCATCGAAGACATCTTGAACTTAGAGGTCATGAGAGCGGCAAATTCCTCATTGAAAGCTTTGTTAGGGGAACCAAAGATAATGTCATCAACATATAGTTGGCACACAAACAATTCCCCTTTGACCTTCTTAGTAAAAAGAGTGGGATCAATTTGCCCAACTTCAAATCCACGATCTTGTAACAACTCGGTAAGGTGGTCATACCATGCACGTGGGGCTTGTTTAAGGCCATAGAGTGCCTTATCGAGTTGATACACATGATCCGGGAAGTAAGGATCCTCGAACCCGGGGTTGCTTGACATAAACCAACTCATTAATATGACCATTAAGAAAAGCATTTTTCACATCCATTTGTTGTAACTTAAAGTTGTGATGGGAAGCATAAGCAATCAACAAACGAATGGATTCAAGGCGAGCAACGAGAGCAAAGGTTTTACCGTAGTCGATACCCTCGACTTGGGAGTAGCCTAGTGCTACCAATCTTGCCTTGTTGCGAATGATGTTCCCATGAGCGTCTTGCTTGTTCATGAAAATCCACTTGGTTCCAATGACGTTATGGTTCCCCAACGGCCGTGGTACCAATCTCCACACCTTGTTGTACTCAAAGTTGTTGAGTTCTTCATGCATGGCATTGATCCAATCTGAATCTTCGAGCGCCTCATAGACCTTTTGGGGTTCAACACAAGAGACAAACGCGTGATGTTCACAATAGTTTGCTAATTGTCTACGAGTGCTTACCCCCTTTCTTAGGCTTCCAACCACATTCTCCATGAGATGGCCTTTGGTGGTGAGCTTGGAAGCAATCTTCGCGGCACGACGCTCTAATTCCTCCTTGGATGTGGAAGGAGGAGGATCAACTTGATTATCTTGAGCGTCGTCTTGAGGTTGTTCGAGATCTTGAGCTTGCTCTTGATCTTGAACTTGCTCGAGGGGGAGAACTTGACCTTGGGCATCATTTGGTGGATCATCACCATCTTGAGGTTGATCTTGCCCTTGGTCTTGTTCACGAGGTTGAGGGCCTTCACTTTGTGTTCGGAAGCGTGTGGGTCTTGGGTTGGTGATGGCTCCACTTGAGTGGAGCATTGTCCTTCTCCTTCGGCCACAAGGGGTTCCTCAATGGGTAGGATATGACCAATACCCATTCTTCTTATGGCTTGGGGAGGAATTTCATCACCTACATCACAAGTACCACTTTGCTCTACTTGGGAGTCGTTATTCTCGTCAAACTCTATGTTACACGTCTCCTCAATGGGTCTGGTGGACTTGTTGAGGACACGGTAAGCATGAGAGTTTGAAGCATAACCAACAAATATGCCCTCATAAGCTAGCCTCAAATTTAGACAAACGAACACCTTTCTTGAGAATGAAACACTTACACCCGAACACCCGGAAGTACTTGAGGTTGGGCTTGTTACCGGTGAGTATTTCATAAGGAGTCTTGTTTAAGCCTTTGCGGAGATAGAGTCTATTGGATGCATGGCATGCTGTGTTGATGGCTTCAGCCCAAAAGTTGAATGGAGACTTGAACTCCGCCATCATGGTTCTTGCCGCATCCATCAACGTCCGGTTCTTCCTCTCCGCGACACCATTTTGTTGAGGGGTATATGGAGTAGCATATTGATGCTTGATCCCCTCATCACTAAGAAACTCATCCAAAGTGTAGTTCTTGAACTCGGTGCCGTTGTCACTTCTTATTGTCAAGATCTTTGCATCATGTTGGTGTTGAGCTTCATTTGCAAAGTCGATGACAGGTTGTTGAGTTTCACTCTTTTCTCTTGAAGAAATATACCCAAGTGTATCTTAAATAATCATCCACAATCACCAAGCAATACTTTCTACCCCCAAGACTATCAAAAGATGGAGGCCTAAAGAGGTCCATGTGAAGGAGCTCCAAGGGTCTCTTCAAGTAGATGTAAGTCGTGGGAGGGTGAGCCTTCTCATGAAGCTTCCCTTTGATACAAGCACTGCAAGCACGGTCTTTGGCAAAACTAACATTTGTTAGTCCACGGACATGGTCCCCCTTGAGAAGACTTTGCAAAGATCTCATATTGACGTGGGCTAAACGGCGATGCCAAAGCCATCCCACATCAACTTTATCCATTAGGCATGTCGCGGTCTTAGTGGGTCGCTCCGAAAAGTTAATCACATAGAGACCGTTCTCGACATGCCCAACAAAGGCTACTTTAAGAGTCTTGCTCCACAAGAGGGCCACAATATCAATATCAAAGAAGGTAGCAAAACCCATGAGTGCAAGTTGACGAACAGAAAGAAGATTGAATGCAAGGGACTCGACAAGCATGACTTTCTCGATTGTTAGATCATGAGAAATGACAACCTTGCCAAGACCCAATACCTTAAAAGACGAGGCATCACCCCACTCGACATTGGTGGGCATAGATGGAATCTTGTGCACGTCCAGCACTAACTCATTGCTTCCGGTCATATGATTTGTTGCTCCACTATCGAGCAACCATGATCCTCCACCAGAAGCAAACCCCTACATGAAATCAATGCTTGGTTTTAGGTACCCATTGAGTAATGGGTCCTTTTATGTTAGCAACAAGGGTCTTGGGAACCCAAATAGACCATTCAATATACTCATAAGGAGAGCCAACAAATTTTGCATAAACATGTCCAGCACTAGCACGGCATAACACATAAGAGGGGTTAAAATCGTCGGCTTTGTTGGAAGGGGTGGCATTTCCCTTGTTGACAACACCACCCTTCACATTGTTCTTCTTCTCCTTAGGAGCACCCTCTCCCTCCTTCACAAATGTTTGCTTGAGAGGAGGAGGTCGTTTGGTCTTGTCATTCTTCTTCTTATTCTTGGACTTGGGGGTAAACCCCACTCCCTCCTTGGCCACAACTTCCTTTTGATTGCTCAAAAGGTCATTGAGGTTTTTCTCACCTTGAATGCATGTCACAAGACCTTTCTTCAATTGCTCTTTCAACTGGGCATTCTCCTCCACAAGATGCACATGCTCACAACACAAGTTAGTAGCATTTACGTTATCAATTAAGACCATAGGAGGGAAAGTGGCTTTCTCCTTGGTTAACTTCACTTGGAGTTGAGCATGAGACTCCTTGAGGCTAGCATGAGCACCCTTCAAGATCTTCTGAGCCTTGTCAAGTACATCAAACTCCTCTTTGAGTCTGGCAAGATCAACCCCAAGTTTAGTCTTCTCGGAGTTTGCCACACGAGAGACAACAATAGCATGATCAAGATCTTTCTTTAATTTAGCATGGTCATCGTTGTGTAACTCCTCAAGAGTCAAACGATGCACACGCTCTTCCTCAAGGGCATTAGAGAGATCCGATATCTCATCAGCATAGTCACGACTATGACCTTCCATCTTAGAAATGGTTTCTTCATGAGCCTCAATCATGTCATTGGCTTCACCAAGTTGTTCCAAAAGAGCAACAAAGTGCTTCTTGGATTTGCCCTTAAGTTTACTCGTAAAAGACTCAAACTCATTTGACTCTTCATTATACCCCTCATTTTCATCAATGCAATCCATTAAGGAAGGATTAGTAATGATGGTGGTTTTGATGTTGGGGGTTACCTTGTTGGTGGCTTTAGCCATGAGACACTTGGCGGTGATGTTCTCGTTGGGTGAGTCAAAGAGAGACACCCGGGGAGTAGTAGCAATGGCAACGGAGGCCATGACCACCGCTTCTCCATCTTCATCATCATCGTCATCCTCATGGTATTCTTATTGTACCACTAACCCTCGAGTAGGAGTCTTCTTGGTGAAGTTGTTCTTGTTGGTGAAGGACTTGGCTTTGTCTTTTCGAATGAGCTTGCCACCATTGTCCTCTCGCTTCTCGTAAGGACAATCCACAACAAAGTGACTCACATTGCCACAGTTGTAGCAAGTTCTCACTCGTTGCTTGCCCATGAACCCACTTGAATTGTTCTTGTTGAAGTTGGGCCTAGTGTTCTTCTTGCTCCAAAATTGCCTTGAAGCAAGAGTCATGTGCTCATGACAATCATACTTTGTATCCTCGGGGTTGCTCTCCTCATCTTCCTCATCTTCCTCTTATTCTACGATGACCTTGGCCTTCAAAGCAAGATTAGACTTCTTTGTTCTTTGAGAACGGAGCACCGCGTTGTCGACGGTTTTGTCCAAGATGCTCATAGCAATGAACTCATCCAACACTTCACTCGAGGTCATGGAGTGGAAGTCCGGTCTTTGACGGATGATGGAGGACATGGCCTTGTTGTAGGGCATCATGGACTTGAGGAACTTTCGTTTGATCCAATTGTCATCTGTGTCCTTACTCCCATGGTCTCGGAGTGAGACTGCGGGTTTGGTGACTCTCCGAAAGAGCTCACGAGCTTCTTCATCTTCCTTCATTGCAAATTCATCGGCTTCATCTTGCACCATTTCATAGTTGGAGCTTTGAATGCTTGCGCTTCCCCAATAGAGAGACACAACATAGAGCCACACGTCTTTGGCCATGGCGTAGGGTCGAAGATAAGGAAGATCTTCGGGAGGAATAACATCTTGGATGATGAAGAGAGCATTCTCATTGAATTGATGATCCACGGCTTCTCTAGGGGAGAAGTTGCTTGCGTCATGTGGATAGAAACCTTCTTCAATGATTCTCCAAAGGTTAGTGTTCACATGATTTAAATGACGCTTAAAGCGATACACCCAATAATCAAAATCCTCATTTTTCACAATCTTAGGAGAAGGACTGGCATGATTTAAATGAGTAGAGGGAATCGGTCCACCATAAGTTGGAGGTTCCACATGGGCAAAAAGGCCGGTGCCATTTCTACCACTAGTAGAAGGACCATTTTCACTATTAGCTTCCCCCTTGTCGGAGGAAGCATCCGTCACCTTGTTAGTGGGATACCCACTTTCACCGGCGAGGTAGACAGTTCAAGACCTCCTAGATATTTAGTAAACATGCTTTCAACCTCGGTCTTCATGGAGGTTTTCAATGTGTCCAAAGCCGCATTGAATTCCTCACGAGAGACTGTGGTTCCCCCATCAACCGTAGACGAGGTAGGATTCACACCGGAGTGCTCCTCCACACCGTCTGTGGTGTCAACCATACTCTTCGGACGGCGAAGTCCTTAATAAAGAGACGAGGCTCTGATACCAATTGAAAGGATCGATATGGTTGACTAGGGGGGTGGGGTGAATAGGCAACTAACATTTTTTAGTCGTTTCTTTACCAATTTCAACTTTGCATCAAAGTAGGTTGTCTAGATATGCAACTATGTGAGCAACCTATATGATGCAACAACAACTAGCACACAAGCAAGCAAGATGAACAACACAAATAAGCTTGCACAAGTAAAGGCACGAGATAACCAAGAGTGGAGCCGGTGGAGACGAGGATGTGTTACGGAAGTTCCTTCCTTTTGGGGGGAAGTACGTCTCCGTTAGAGCGGTGTGGAGGCACAATGCTCCCCAAGAAGCCACTAGGGCCACCGTAATCTCCTCACGCCCTCACACAATGCAAGATGCCGTGATTCCACTATTGGTGCCCTTGAAGGCGGCGACCGAACCTTTACAAACAAGGTTGGGGCTATCTCCAAAACTCAATTGGAGGCTCCCAGCGACACCATGAAGCTTCACCACAATGGACTATGGCTCCGCGGTGACCTCAACCGTCTAGGGTGCTCAAACACCCAAGAGTAACAAGATCCGCTAGGGATTAGTGGGGGGAATCAAATTTCTCTTGGTGGAAGTGTAGATCTGGGACTTCTCAACCACTCCCGAGCAAATCAACAAGTTTGATTGGCTAGGGAGAAAGATCAGGCGAAAATGGAGCTTGGAGCAACAATGCAGCTTTTGGGGGAAGAGGTGAGCCAACTTTGGGAAAGAAGACCCCTT
>NC_041385.1:136168344-136251679 GCF_002162155.2 Triticum dicoccoides
AGCCCCGCAGAGAGCGGTACTACCGCTTGGGTGGGCGGTACTGTCGCTGAGCCAGCGGTACTACCGCGCCACCTAGTGGTACTAACGCTCGCAAGAGAGGAGCAAGGCCCTGGACTCAGCATGGTACTACCGCGGTGGTACGGGCAGTACTACCGCTCAGGAGCGGTACTACCGCCACTACTGCCACGACCAGTACCGCAAAACCCGACACGAGAAAACAAGGGTTCGAGTCGAGGAGGTAGTGGCCCGGAGCCTTAGCGGTACTACGACCGAATCCAGTAAGCGGTACTACCGCTTGCTGGCTTCGGCGGTACTACCGCGGAGGCCCGCAGTACTACCGCTGGGGCCAGACAGAGAGGGTAGAGAGGGGAATGAGGGCTCCATCAAAGTGGGAAGGAACAGCGGGTGCAATATGAATGTATACGTGTTGATTCCACCCTAGCCATACCAAAGCGGATCCCCTCTTGATAGTACGGTGACTCCTACGCAACTAGTCCACCAACAGAGAAACGAAAGGGGCTGCACCGTCTTGAATAAAACACCGAGGGAAGGGAATCGTCTCGTGCCAAAGGATGAATATCTGAAAATCTCAATGCACACGATTAGTCCGCAAAAGCATTGTCATCAATCACCAAAACACCTTGGGGATAAATATGCCTTCACAACGTGTACACATGGCACCTCTCCCAAGGCCTCTGACACAACCACCTATGATTTTTTTCTTCTAATATCTCATAAACTGGATCATGATTCAAAAACATAATTACGACCATAGAAGGTAAATGGAGCTGCACTTGGTCAAACATTACAATATTGATTATATGAAAGTGTTGTCAAGACTTGCCACGACATCGGCTACAATATCAATTGAAATTTTGTTGATTCAGTGGACGCATATCAATCGCAGGCACTTGAAGGTGCAACATCATCTAGCTTTCACTTAATCTGATAAAAAAATGTGAGAACTAAACTAAAGATGCAATATAAAGAGTGATATAATTTGTGCATACATGCTCCTCGCATTACCGCTACGGTAGGTTCATAAGAAAAGAAAAGGCATATCACCCACAATAAGAAGAAGAAATTACCACTATTGTAGGTCGCCATTTTATGCTCAACACTTCCTTTCCACAGTCCTGATATCGTTGGGTTCGCCATCCACAAGTTTCCGGTAGTAATAAGTAACAATATGCACAATTGCATATTCAAGAAAATATTATTGAAATTCAATATGTACCTTATTATAAGTCAATTTCGATAGAAGCATATGACAATGATCCACATTATTGGCATTTTTATCCACTACTGTCCTCCAGATATAAAAAATTAACAGATTGGCTCCAACCATGCATAGCAAGATTATCTATTTATCTGCATTAAGCAATAGAGAGCTCTTATTTTTAGGTGAGCGGTTTATGAGAATAGCATATCCTAGCTGCAATGCAGATGTTTCAGGAACACATATTTGAGAATTGCTAAAGCTATCAACAACATAGATCTATGTGTTTTTTCTCAATCATCTTACAACTTGGAAATACTAATTGCCATTGATGCAATCCTATTAGAAACAAAATTTTGCATCATGAGCCCTACAACTTGGATGGGCCTAGACTTGTCAATTATATGTACACATACCCACTTTGTTGACTCAAGTAAATTCAAGGTAATGCTATACAACGATCTTTCTACTTTTCATACTTAAGACCATAGGAAATAGAAACATAATTTTTTTTTAAAAAACACAATACAAAGAGACAAGTAGCTTTCACGTGACACTTGATTGTCCTGGTATATAAAAATCTTCATCATCATCATCATCGTCTTCGATCTGTTTAACATAATCTTCTAAGTTCTGCAATAACCAACAACATGACAGGGTTAGAAATAATTTCAAATACAAGTTTGCACATGCAGGTATATATGAAAGTTGACATAGAGGATTACTCTGAAAGTGATTGATTTGATGAGTTCTTTGTCTTCTTCATCTAGTTATGTTACTGTTGTTTCCTCCTGTAGCCGCACACAAAATGACCAATATTAGAGAGAAAATATTTTAAGAAAATGATGCCACAGGACCACCATGCCATGAGCAAAACACTCTACATATTACCCAAAATGTGAACCACTACACGTGAAACTTTTATCAAATATAGAGAAAACAAAGTATGTGAGATCTTGCCTTTTGATGAGTGGAATGCTTCAAAAGTTCATGCATCTGGTCAACGGAGACTCCAACATGTCTAGACTGTATACAACACAATAAAACAATGTCAGTAGTAAGTAAAGTCAAAATATTTCATGTGCATGTACAAGTACAGGTTAACTGAACTTAAAAGAATGGCAAGATGCCCAGATCGTACTTTCATCGACAACATCTCTTCTAAAGCGGCAAGTATGTCCATGTCTTGCTTTGAATGCATTGCTCTGTTCTCAAGTGCTCTCATTGCATCTTCCATCTCCCCCACTTCTCACTTCCTATTCTCTTTATCCACAACCTGAACAATGGAAAATAAACAAATATGATTAAATTGAAGCAGGCGAGATGTACCTGCAACCCTGCAAGGGGGTGCATGCTGGCATCAAGAAAGGTGGGCTGTCGCTCGAAAATCCTATAGATCCTTCACCTCCATCCTCTCTCCTAGTGCTGCAGCTTCAGGAGAAAAGACAAGAGAAGTCGGCGGCGGCTGGGGGAAGACGGAGGAGTCGTTCCACCACGGACAGGAACGATCAAGGACTGCTCCTCCATGGGATGCGAGCTGAAGGAGATGACGGAAACAGGACGCAACCTGTGTCGCGGGCGAGGGGATGGGAAAAGAGAGAGATGAGAAGTCTGGGTTGAATGCCTAGCAGACGAAGGAAATACCTAGAGGCAGCGGTGGCCTGGAGAGTCTAGGCGGCGGCAATACGGCAACGAGGCAAGTCCAGGTGGCGGCGAGCTACTCCCTTCTGCGGTGGCGGCAGCTGCTCGTTCGTGCAGTCGCCCAAACCACTGTTGTAGCCTCGATCTGGATTGGGTGGGTGGATGGATCGAAGCTGAGGGCGATGGATGCGGTCTTGATGGGGACTAGATTAGGGTTCGACAGTGGATGGACCTCACGCGTAGCTCGTAGGCCTCCCTCCTTCGAATGGGCTACTGGCTCGCGAAGGCCCAATGCACCAGAATCGTCCGTTTTGGCCCGTGGAGCAGCAGCCCACAGGACAACTGGGCCGGATTAGCCCCACTGCGAAACAGATTGCTTTTCACATTAAATCTGACGGCCAGGAACTTCCAGATCGCGAAAACGGACGGCTAAAAATGCAAATCATTGTGAGGCCTTGCTTTAGGTGCGCTTATACTGTCCTTAGTGTCGTCAGAATTTCGCGACAATAGTCATGATTCGGGAATTTGTGCAGCAAGATGCACAAAGAGGATTTACATATGAGATTCGGACAAGTGGTTTACCAATACTCGAGCCCTCTGTCTTAGAGGTAACGAAACTGCTGCACACACGACGAGTAGTGCGCACGATACATGCACGATGGCACATCTAGTGCTGATCTGCCGTGCACGAATGGCTAGACTGCATTGCCGTCCACAAATCATGCACAGTGTGTCGTGTGCATAGTAGTTCTTGAGAGGTAATACCCTGCTTGTGCCGAGTGTTTAATCAAGCCTCTTATGAGGATAAACAAAGAACAAGTGTAAGACCATACAAATATTCTAATATAATAGAAACACATATGCTCTGTACCCCTTGATTCATGCAACCCAAGGGCACTCAACTAGGGTTTCCTCTGCCTCCCGCTAGTCTCCTATGGTCTTATGACCATGCATATGCAATGGATCCCAACCTTTGTCGACGGGATGACTCTGTTTTATGTGAGTTTTTTAAATTTTGTTAGGGTTTTTGCTAAACCTGTGCATGGACAACCCAACTCAGCGGCCCGAGCCTAGAAGCTCGGCATCTGGGCCGGGCTCGGGAGCAGCTTTTCCGCTCGAAGCCTGGCCTGAAGCCCGAACTAAGCTTGAAAGTCATCAAAATAATTATTTTAATTAAACAGTAGGTGTAAAAAAAATCAAAATACCTCCAAATTGATTATTTTAATGCAAAAGTGCATTGTTCATAAGTTTCGGACCCGGCCGAGCTGGGATCAGGCTTGGGATCTTGACTTCCGGTTTTGACAAAGCCCGCCTCGAAACCCGGCCCGACTCCGGGTTTGAATACGTCTAGTTTGTGCCATACTCGGGAAGACGAGGTGGTGACTACTTCGTGAAGATGGAATAAGGTTGTCTCCGCCTAGCTCCCATCCCCGCGATGTTTATAGCATTGTCGGAGGGCGTGTGGAGATACATCTCCAGCGGATCTTGGAGGATTCGGTTGGTATTTGTACTCCCTAATGTCCTTTTTAGTCTGCATAAGCAAGAATTGTCTGGTGCACTGGTGCTATGAGGCCTTAAGGGTGTGTTTAGTTCGAGGAACCAACTGAAATGTAATGGGTCGAACGTGTTCTAGGGCCACGTTCTAGCGTTCGGTTGGTAACTAGGATGAAACCTACTTGTTCCCATCGATTGAATATTCCGTTGAGATCCAGAACCAAGCGTTCTCTCCAGATCGAGCGGACCATGCGGAACCGTGCTTAGCGCTCGTCCCTCTCTCTCTCTCGTGCGCGCGAGCCTCCTCTCCTCCTCTTGCACGAAGCCCCCTCGATCCATCCCTCCCTGATCCGCGCCGCCGGCCGGTCCTCTCCTGAATTCGGGCCGCCAGCGGCTCCTATGCCTCGCCTCGTCCTGAATCGGCTGGCAGGCGGCAGGTGCATGGGCGCTGGGTGCGGGTCTCATGCCGGAAAGACCAGCGGTGGCATCCAGTGCTCAGGCGACAGTTGGACAGGGCGGCTGCCGATGCGGGGGGCACCGATGGGCGCATGGCCAATGTCGGATTTCGGGTTCCGGCAGACCCTCTAGATTCGAACACTGGTGTGCGGGCAGAGATTTCGCCCTCTACCTACCTGCACCTCACCGCCTCGCTAGGATCTAAGCTATGAAAGGAACAACACAAGAGACACAGGGTTTATACTAGTTCGGGCCACCATTATGGTGTAATATCCTACTCTAGTTTGTGGTGTGGTGGATTGCCTCTTGGGCTGATGATGAACAATACAAGGAAGAATAGCCTCGCGAGGGTCTGTTCTTGGCTGGTGCAATGAACTGCTCGGGAGAGTTCGGTCGCTCTTTCTCTGCTGGTTTCTAGATGATGATCTCGATCTTCCAATTCCCCTACCTTGTGGGTGGCTAGTACTATTTATAGGCAAAGGCCCTGGGCCTCTTCCCAAATATTGAGCGGGAAGGGCGCCAACAATTGGCCATGTTGAAGGGGAACATCTAGTACACTTATCCTGACTAAAGTTGGTCCTAACCTGTCAAAGGCTCTGGTGGTGACGCCGGCTTGGGCTCCACAATGACCTCCTTCCTGCCGTTGCGACGGTCTTGGTCTTGTTGCACCGAAATGGATGCCTTTGCTTGATGCTCTCGCCTGCGCTTGCTCCCTTTGCACCAAAGAGGAAAGGAGGACACTGCGCGGGCTGGCGCCCACCTGGCGCCCTTGGTCGTCATGGCTTGCGTCATGGGCACCTCGTGAGGTACCCCGCCTTGATCTCTCCGCCTCCTCGCGAGCCAGCCCGACGAGGCCGTGCCGGAGAAAGCTTCCTGTCGTCCACCCCGCGAGGCTTGACCCCTCGCGAGGGTCTTGAGCTCGTGCTGATGAAGATGGGCCGTGCTGGGCCACCCCTTGAGCCACGCCGCAGGCCGCAGGCAGGCAAGTCTGGGGACCCTCGTTTCCAGAACGCCGACAGTAGCCCCCGGGCCCAAGGCGCGCCCCGGACTTGGCTGAGCAGAGAAGCGAAGGGGCAAGTGCGAAGCACCGCGGGCCCTAACAGCCTGCGGCCTCGGGCGCCGCGTGTCGGTTGATTGGACGTGGGCGGCTCCGCTCCCCTACGATGCCTCGGCAACCGCACAAACTGACAAGTCCCTGCATGCAAAGCGGGTCATGATTACCTATGATCGTGGAGGCCGACAGTTGGCCTCCTCTGGCTATAAGTACGGGACGGCGCCTGCCCTTCTGGTCCATCCCCTCTTGCTTCTCCTTCTTCTTCATGGCTCCGCCAAAGAGGTTCTCGGCCGTGGAGAAAGGAAAGGCCCGCCAGGTGGAGCCCGACTCTCCCCCACCCAAGCGCGGTCGAGGCCGTCCCCGCAAACACCCTGCGACTCCCATGGTGGCTCCTCGCGGTCACGGAGGCGATCTTCCGCATGGTGACGGGCAGCAGGCCGCCACTAGGGGACGCGCTATGGCCGCGCGACCCCCTAGGCCGCGCTCCCACTCGGTAGAGGTACTGCCGGAGTTTGTGGTGTGGTCGGCGGAACCGGCCAGCACCTGGCTCCAACTTCCTCGCTTCCTCCTAGGTGAGCTTCCGGCTGGCGCCCCGGGCGGCCTCTGGCTTCAGGCGGACGGTTGCTGCAGCCGAGCCTCCTGGGCTTCATTGGAGGTCTCTGCAGCCGGGAGCCTAGCCCTGACCCGCGGCTGGCAAACGTTTGCCCGCGCGCGTGGTCTGGGTCGGCGGTGCACCCTGCACTTCAAGTTCACGGTGATGCCACCCTCTATGTGAGGGTGTTCGGGGAAGATGGTCGCTGCGCTGGGTGTTGCCCTGAGAACGATGACCGCGGTCGTGGGTCCAGCCCCGGCGACGATGAAGACGACAGCGAGCGCGTGGTCGGCGGCGGTTGGGGTTCATCGAGCTTCGACGGCTCTTCTTCGGGCAGCGGCTCCTCCAGCGGTGGCTGCGATCAGCCTCCGCGCTGCCGCGCCCGCCTGGAGGGAGGTAGCGGGTCTGCCCGTCGTCGCGCCTTGGTGAAGCGCGAGGTGGAGTCCTGCTGAGCTCCGGAGGCGGTTCGAGTCTCCCCCGCGAGTTGGTGTCAGGCGAGTCGCGCCCGTTTTGTTCTTTTTCCCTTTTCCTGCACAAAGAGACAGTAGTGTAGGGCCCCGCGGGGGCGTTCTTGGACTATTGTTGTTAATTATCGTGTTGCTTCCGTTATTCCGGTATTGTGCCTTTGTGCCGCACGCCTGCGCGTAAAAATTACTTAGCTCGGGGAGGAGGCCTATTGTGACCTTTGCTTCCCGAGGCCGAGGCCTCGTCGGCCGTTTCACGCCCTGTGAGTGTTAGTCTGGAGAGGTAGTTCCCGGCCTCAGCTATGGAGGCGACCGACCCAGGTCCTGTGTTCGCGTCGCGGTGCCCGTGGGGCACAGACTGGAGGGGTGCTCCTGTAGTGGACCCGGGTAGGAAAGCCTCGAATGATAAGGGAAGAAAACACTCGCGAGGGTGCCCGCGTCGCTCCCTCGCGAGACTTGCGCGAGAGAAATCGGGGCAGGAGAGCGAAAACAAGGCAAAGAGTCACAAGCCAAAGGCGAAAACAGCTTCAATAAAACCTCGAATGGGGATGAACAAGCCAACTGCAGAAAGCAAATGAGAAAAGCCGCGTCCGGCACCTAATCTAGTCTTCGACATCTTCTCACCAGCGTGGAGCTAAGTGCTGCCACTGGGCGTGGGTGGGAGCCCCAGGGCCTAAGGCCGGCGCTCCTGAGACTCCGGGGCATGTACAGCCCCAACTCATTTACGTGAGAGTGTCACGGACGGCGAGCTTCACAGGCATTGGCCTTCTTCACAGGCTCCGGGCCTTCCTTGGAAAGATAAGCTTCACAGGCGTTCGCCTTCCTCACAGGCACCGGGCCTTTTCCAAAACGCGACAGCTTCATAGCGTTCGCCTTCTTCACAGGCTCTGGGCCTTTTCCAAGACGCGACAACTTCACATGCGTTCACCTTCTTCACAAGCTCTGGGCCTTTTCCAAAACGCGATAACTTCACAGGCGTTCGCCCTCTTCACAGGCTCTGGGCCTTTTCCAATACGCGACAACTTCACAGGCGTTCGCCTTCTTCACAGGCTCTGGGCCTTTTCCAAGACGCGACAACTTCATAGGCGTTCGCCTTCTTCACAGGCTCTGGGCCTTTTTAGGGGTAAAACCTCCGGAGGTGCTGGATGTTCCACGCGTTCTGGACGGGTACCCCCTCTTGAGTCTCCAAGCGCGCGGAGCTGGGTCTGGAAACATGAACAACCTTGAACGGGCCCTCCCACATGGGAGAGAGCTTATGCAGTCCCTCCCTGGAGAGAACCCGCCTGAGCACGAGGTCCCCTACCTCGAGAGTCCTGGGGCGGATGTTGCGGTAGTGGTATCGCCGCGGCGCTTGTTGGTATCTTGCCGCACGGAGCGCAGCTTCCCGGTGACGCTCCTCCCCCAGCACGAGGTCCGTCCCCCGCATGGCGTCCTGCTGCGCCTCGTCGAACGCCAGGACCCGTGCGGAACGATGTCTGACCTCGTGAGGGAGGACCGCTTCAGCTCCATAGACCAGGAAGAATGGGGTCTTGCCAGTTGGCTTGGTCGCGGTTGTGCGGATGGACCACAACACGGACTGAAGCTCGTCGTACCAACCTCGGCCGCAGGCCTCCAACTTCTTCTTGAATGTCCTGGTCTTGAGGCCTCTCAGGACCTCCGCGTTGGCCCGCTCAGCCTGATCGTTGCTCCGGGGGTGCGCCACTGAAGTGTAGCATATCTGCGTTCCAAGGTTAGCATATTATGTTTTGAAGAGGTTACTGGTGAACTGCAAACCGTTATCGGTGATGATGCGGTTCGGCACCCCGAACCGGCTCACGATGCCCTTGATGAACTTGACCGCAGAACCCGCGGGGATGGTGCAGACGGCTTCCACTTCAGCCCACTTGGTGAACTTGTCCATGGCGACGTAGAGGTAGCGATAGCCCCCTGGCGCCCGAGGAAATGGGCCCAGGATATCCAGCCCCCAGACTACGAATGGCCACGAGAGGGGTATAGTTTGCAGGCCTCCCGCCGGCTGATGGATCTGTTTGGCATGGAATTGGCAGGCCTCACAAGCCTTCACCAGTTCGACGACATCATTGAGCGCAGTGGGCCAATAGAATCCGCTGCGGAACGCCTTGCCAACGAGGGTCCGCGACGATGAATGATGCCCACAGTCTCCACCGTGTATATCCGCCAGCAGTTCCTTCCCCTGCTCCCTGGAGATGCAGCGCAGGGACACGTCATTCGGTCGCCTCCGGTAGAGCTCTGCATCCCTGATGCAGTATGCTGTGGCTTGCTGCGCCACGCGCTCCGCTTCCTCCTCCTTCTCTGGCAAGGTCCCTTGCGTCAAGTAGTTCCGGAGCTCCGCGATCCAGCACCCCTCCTGAGGCTCCATCGTCAAGAGCAAGCGTGATCCTGAGGCCGGGCCACAGACCGGGGCTCCCGAGGCTAGCGGCTGGGGGAGCTCCTCCCGAGGCTGCACTGCGCTTGACAGGGATGGCGTGGCCGAGGGCTTGAAGAGCCGTTCTCGAAGACGCCAGGCTCCTGAGGTAGCCGCCTGGATGCTTGTTTGGCGATGTCGTCGGGCTCCTGATTGGTGCCACGGGGCACATGCTACAACTCTAGCCCCCAGAACTACTTCTCCATCCTGCGGACCTCCGCAAGGTAGGCTTCCATGTGCTCATCCCTTGGCTCATATACTTTGTTGGAGAAGTTGACGAGGAGTTGTGAATCGCCCTTGATGGTAAGGCGCTTCACTCCTAGGGCTGCTGCGGCCTTCAGGCCTGCTATTAGGCCTTCATATTCCGCTATGTTGTTGGAGACCTTTTCTCCGTGCTGGAACAGAGCAGCCTTGAGGCCCGGCGCCTCTGTCCACTCTGGCACAAAATCTACCAAGGCGGCCCCCTTGATGACTCTGGTTGTGCTGAATTCGAGTTGAAACGCTTGTAGTTCAATGTTCCACACAGCGACTCTTCCAGCTGAGTTAGGGCTCCTGAGCACCCTTTCCAAAGGGTACGCTGAGACAACCTTGATGGGGTGGCCCTGAAAATAATGCCGCAGCTTGCGCGAGGCCACCAATAGTGCAAGGAGGAGTTTCTGAGGCATGGGGTACCGCGCCCTCGCGTCGCACAACACTGTGCTGACGAAGTACACGTGGTGTTCAACGAGGTTGGGAGTGCTGGTGTCGATGGCACCCTCCGGAGACCGTGGCGCCTCGTGAGACAGGGGAGCCTCCAGCGGCTGGTCGCTAGGGGGAGGGGTCTCTGCTGCCCCGAGCGTGTTCCCCTGCGGCGGCTGATCCTTCTTGGCTGTGGTAGTGGCCCCTGTGGGTCTTCCTTGATCATGCTTCGCCTCGACCCGGGCAGCCGCCGCGGCTTTGGTCCGACGCTCCTTCCTAACCGCCACCAGGGCTGCGCTGGTGGAGTAGGGAGTGGCTGCGAGGTAGAGCACCAGGGGTTCCTGAGGGCGCGTGGCCACCATTACCGGAGGGCTGGTTAGGTACCTCTTGAGATCTTGGAACGCCTTGTCGGCCTCTTCAGTCCATTCAAAGGGTCCCTTTTTCTTCATCAGCTGGAAGAAAGGCAGCGCCCGCTCCTCCAACTTGGAGATGAAGCGCCCTAGTGCTGTCACGCGCCCAGTGAGCTTCTGCATTTCTCTGAGGGTCTTTGGCGGGCTCATGTCCTCGACCGCCTTGACCTTTTCTGGGTTAGCTTCGATGCCTCGATGGGACGCGAGGAAGCCCAAGAGCTTGCCTGAGGGGACCCCAAACACACACTTCTCTGGGTTGAGCCGCAGGCTTACAGCGTTGAGGCTCGCAAAGGTTTCCTCCAGGTCTTGTATCAGGGTCTTGGCCTCGCGAGACTTCACCACAATATCATCGATGTAAGCCTCAACATTCTTCCCGAGCTGTGGGCCCAAGGTGATGTGCGTCAGCCGCTGAAAGGTCGCCCCTGCGTTGCGCAGCCCGAACGGCATGCATGTGTAGCAGTACACCCCACACGGGGTTAGGAAAGCCGTTTTTTCCACATCTTCTACCGCCATCTTGATCTGGTGATACCCAGAGAAGGCATCCAAGAAACATAACAGATCGCACTCGGCAGTGGAATCGACGATCTGATCGATGCGGGGGAGCGGAAACGGATCTTGCGGGCAGGCTTTGTTGAGGTTGGTGAAGTCGACACACATACGTTCCTTCCCCCCTTTCTTTGGCACGACGACTGGGTTGGCCAACCAATCCGGGTATTGGACCTCGCGAATGACCCTTGCAGCTTCCAACTTGCGGGTCTCTTGGACGATGAAAGCTTGCTTTTCCGTGGACTGCCGCCTTGCCTTCTGCTTCACGGGGCGAACATTGGGGCACACGTTGAGGTGATGCACGATTACGCCTCTAGGGATCCCCGCCAGCTGATCTGGCTCCCATGCGAATACCTTCTTGTTCACGCACAGGAACCTGACCAGGGCCTCCTCCTGCTCGGGCTCGAGGTTGGCGCCAATGGTGAAGGTGGCGTCAGTGGACCCGTCCTCATCGACCAGTATCTGCTTAGTTTCTGCCTTGTCCTGGGTGAACAACTGTTTCTTCTTGGCTGGCGCAGCCCCTTGGGCTCAGGGGCGTCCGAGTCGGCAGGCTGCACCGTCGCCGCCGCCTTGCGAGCTTGAGCACTTGCAATGCATCCCCGGTGTCTCCGGACACGGTGAGGACGCTGCTGCTCCCGGGCATCTTCATGAGGTTGTACGCTGGGTGAGTCGCGGCCATGAATCGGGCCAGCGTTGGGTAGCCGAGGATGGCGTTGTATGGGAGGCCGATGGGGGCAATGTCGAAGTCGATTAGCTCTGTGCGGAAGTTGTCGTAGGTGCCGAAGGTTACCAGGAGGCGGATCTGCCCCAGGGAGCTGGACGACCCACCCCCGACGCCCAAGAAGGGACGGCTGGGCTGAACCCGCTCCTGTGGTATGTGAAGGAGGCTGAAGGCTTCAATCGAGAGCACGCCGAGGCTCGCGCCGCCGTCGATGAGGGTCCTGGTGACGGCCACCTGGCAAATGGTGGGGGTGCACATCATCGGGAGCACGCCCGAGCAGGCTGAGTTGGAGGGGTGGTCCTCCGAGCTGAAGGCCAGATCGGCCTTGGGCGCCGACCGACCTGAGGGAGCCCCCTGCCGCGTGGAGGCAGCGCCGACCTGGCGGACGAATGGCTTGACGTGGCGGCCTGAAGGTGGCGCCTGCGAGCCGCCTAGGAGGGCCGCGATGACCGGGGGCACCGGCGCGGCATGCTGGGCGAGGAAGAGGTTGTGCAACTCTTCCCAAGGGGCCACGGAAGCCGCCGGCAGGTGGAGCAGCCACATGCGCGGGGCGTCGGTGAGGGCCATGGGAAGCCAGTCAGCCATGGCCCCGTCGCCGCCTCCTGCTTCGAGGATGGCCTCCTCGTACGCCAGCAGGAAGGCCAGCGGATCAGTTGTGCCGTTGTAACGCGGCGGTGCCGCTGGCTTGAACTTGTCCGGCCACCGCGCTTGTCGCAAGGCTGGGGCCAAGGCTCGGAGCCCGCTGGCCCCCGCGCTAGGCGCTGGCGACCGGAGCGGGCGGCGCGCTGCTCATCGCAGGGCGAGTCGCGATGTCGGCGGAGAGCGGGTCGGCGGAAGGGTAAGCTTCGGCGCACCCCCTACCTGGCACGTCAAATGTCGGATTTCGGGTTCCGACAGACCCTCTAGATTCAAACACTGGTGTGCGCGCGGAGATTTCGCCCTCTACCTACCTGCACCTCACCGCCTCGCTAGGATCTAAGCTATGAAAGAAACAACACAAGAGACACAGGGTTTATACTAGTTCGGCCACCATTGTGGTGTAATACCCTACTCTAGTTTGTGGTGTGGTGGATTGCCTCTTGGGCTGAAGATGAACAATACAAGGAAGAACAACCTCGCGAGGGTCTGTTCTTGGCTGGTGTGATGAACTGCTCGGGGGAGTTCAATCGCTCTTTCTCTGCTGGTTTCTAGATGATGATCTCGATCTTCCGACCCCCCTACCTTATGGGTGGCTAGTCCTATTTATAGGAAAAGGCTCTGGGCCTCTTCCTAAATATTGAGCGGGAAGGGCGCCAACAATTGGCCATTTTGAAGGGGAACATCTAGTACACTTATCCTGACTAAAGTTGGTCCTCGCCTGTCAAAGGCTCTGGTGGTGACGCCGGCTTGGGCTCCACAATGACCTCCTTCCTGCCGTTGCGACGGTCTTGGTCTTGTTGCACCGAAATGGATGCCTTTGCTTGATGCTCTCGCCTGCGCTTGCTCCCTTTGCACCAAAGAGGAAAGGAGGACACTACGCGGGCTGGCGCCCGCCTGGCGCCCTTGGTCGTCATGGCTTGCGTCATGGGCACCTTGTGAGGTACCCCGTCTTGATCTCTCCGCCTCCTCGCGAGCCAGCCTGACGAGGCCGTGCCTGAGGAAGCTTCCTGTCGTCCACCCCGCGAGGCTTAGCCCCTCGCGAGGGTCTTGAACTCGTGCTGATGAAGATGGGCCGTGCTGGGCCGCCCCTTGAGCCACGCCGCAGGCCGCAGGCAGGCAAGTCTAGGGACCCCCGTCCCCAGAACGCCGACAGCCAAGGCCGGGAAGAGGGGCGCCTGAATCCAGGCGGCAGCCATATAGGCGAGCGACGTTGGCAGCTTACAAGAATTCCGGAAGGTTCAGATGGCTGATCCATGTAAGCACTGATCCTTGAGAAGCTTCTTACGGGGTTGGGCTAAGCATCTAAGTGGGGTGTATAAGGTTGAGAAGGATAGACTCCTCTCTCTTATACAGGCATTGGACGTAAAAGATGAATCTGCGCTGTTATTGCCTACCGAGCTCCAAGTTAAAAATGAGGCGGAGAAGAGGCTGAAAGAACTTCTCCGCGAAGAAGAATTGAAGTGGGCTTTGCGTGCCAAGGTCCGCAAGGTAGTCCAAGGGGACGCGAATACTCAATTCTTCCACCTCATTGCTAATGGTAAACACAGAAAGAAGCGGATCTTTCAGGTAGAGCAGGATGAGGGTACTATTCTAGGGCAGGATAATCTCAAAACCTATATTACCGAATACTATAGACAGCTATTTGGACCGCCGGAGGCCAATTGTGTGTCCCTCGATGAGTCCAGGGTTGAGGACGTGCCTCAATTGACTGCTGCTGATAATGATATCCTGGCTGCCCCGTTCTCAGAAAAGGAGGTGTTTGAGGCTATTGCACAAATGAAAAACAATAAGGCTCCCGGTCCGGATGGGTTCCCGGCTGAGTTTTATAAAAAGTGTTGGCACATTATTAAGGGGGATTTACTACCTATGTTTCATGATCTATTCTCTGGACAGCTTCAATTATTTCACTTGAATTTTGGAACTATCACCTTGCTTCCGAAGAAAACGGATGCTGCGAGGATTGAGCAGTTCAGGCCGATCTGCCTCCTCAATGTTAGTTTCAAAATCTTCACCAAGGTCAGAACTAATAGGCTCACACAGATTGCACAATCTGTGGTGCAGCAATCCCAAACTGCTTTCATGCCGGACAGGAACATCCTTGAAGGGGTGGTTGTCCTTCATGAAACGCTCCATGAAATCCATTCCAAAAAATTAGATCGAGTAATTTTTAAGGTGGATTTCGAAAAAGCGTACGATAAAGTTAAGTGGCCATTCCTCCAACAGGCATTGCGTATGAAAGGTTTTGATGAAGCCTGGCGCCGACAGGTCGAATCATTTACGCAAAAAGGGAGTGTGGGAATTAAAGTGAATGACGACATAGGTCATTATTTCCAGACACATAAAGGCCTAAGACAAGGAGATCCGATGTCCCCTATCCTGTTTAACATTGTGGTGGATATGTTAGCAATTTTGATAGGCCGGGCTAAGGAAAATGGTCAAGTGGGTGGGTTGGTTCCTCATCTTGTGGAGGGAGGTGTTTCCATCCTTCAGTACGCCGATGATACAATCATCTTTATGGAGCATGATTTGGCCAGGGCGAGAAATATGAAGCTTGTGTTATGCCTGTTTGAACAATTAACCGGGTTAAAGATTAACTTCCATAAGAGCGAATTGTTCTGCTTTGGTAGAGCCAAAGACGACCAGGAGTCTTATAGGAAGTTGTTTGGGTGCGAGTTGGGGAGTTTACCCTTCTCTTACCTTGGTATCCCGATTCACCATCGTAGGCTAACAAACAGAGAATGGAAGTGCATCGAGGATCGTTTTGAGAAAAAACTGAGCTGTTGGAAGGGTAAGCTCATGTCATACGGAGGCCGGTTGATTTTGATTAATTCGGTGCTCACGAGTATGCCTATGTTTCTCTTATCTTTCTTTGAGGTCCCAGTTGGTGTTAGGAAAAGACTGGACTTCTATCGGTCGCGCTTCTTTTGGCAGGGTGATGAACTTAAAAGAAAGTACCGGCTTGCTAAATGGGACATCATCTGTAGACCGAAAGACCAAGGGGGTGTCACATCCCTAGCTTCTGGTAATGCTCTAGGCTAGCTTCATGTGTGCAACATGTTTAAATTGTATGAAATTTGAAATGGGGATGACCAAGCCCTAGCACCAAAGCATTGCAAATAGGTTCAACTTCAAAATATTTTCAAAGAACCCAAATTGGTTTGCAAAAATGTTCATGATCACTGGAAAAGGGTGAAAACCATATCCAGAGATGATGGATATTTTTCCAAGACATTTTTGGATTTTTTTGAATAAACCATATTGTATTTGACTTTGGGCATTTGAATACTATAAATAATTTAAATGTTCAAATAAATGTTGGAAATTGTTAAGGGTCACTGAAATAATTCAGAAAGCACCCATAATTATTTCCAGGATTTTATAAAATGATTTGATATTTTAAATCAAATCCAAAAACAAATTGCAGAAATAGAAAAGAGAAACAGAACAGAAATAAAAGAGAGAAGGACTTACCTGTGAAGCCCACCTGGTGGCCCAACAGGACCGGCCCAGCGCGGCCCAGCCCGCCACCGCTACTCCCCCCCCTGTCGTCTTCCTCTTGCCAGTGGGAGCAGCTGCGTGCTCGCACGCGCGCGGCCGAGGAGGCCACCTCCTCCCTGCCTGGCTGCCTCCTCCTTCCCTGGTCCCTCCCGCGACGCCACGCAGCCCCGACCCCCTCTCACTTCTCCCTCGCTCTCTGGACCTCCCTCCCCCTCGCTCCTCTGTTTCCCCTCCCGCGACCGAACGGAGCCGCCGCCACCGACGAGAGCCACCGTGGCTACCGGCCACCCCACGGCTCACCGACGCCCCAGGAAGCTCCGCCGGTCCTCCCTCTACCTCCTCAACGAGCCACGAGGCCCCGGACGTGCCACGACACCGCCCTCGATGCCTTCTTCAACCTCGGGACCGCCGGCCATCTTCGTCAAATTCGCCGGCTCCGGACCGTCCCCGACCTCGCCGAGCGTCCCCTCGTCATCGCCGTGAGTCACTGACCCTCTCCCCTAACTCAGCATGCTCCCCTCCGTGCCGTAGCGCTGTTCCCCACGAGCACCGAAGCCACCGTCCGCCATTGCTGCTGCACGCATAGCCTCCGTGCTCCCCTGGCCTCACTGAGCTGCTCTTAGTGCTCCCCATGTCTAGCAGGTGCTGCCCAGCCTCTCCATTTGCTCACTGATGCACCGTAGCGACGCGCCCGAGCACCACCGAACACCATCGCCGCCAAAGCTCGCCGCCGGCATGAGTTCCGGCGACCCCACGACCTCCCACTCGGTCCTCTGGATGCGCGGGAGCAAGGGCCATCCCCTGGTGCCCTCAGCGCGCCAAACTGACGCCTCTAGCGCAAGTCCGGCGTGCCCCGCCGTGTTCTATGGTCGCCGTCGGCTGGTCTCCGGTGTGCTGACGTGGCGTCGTCGTTAGGGGCTAATGACCCTGCTAACTAACCCTGTGACACTGACAGCGGGCCCCGTAGCGGGTCAAAGCCCGAGTCAACGCGGGATTAGCCCCTGTGTCACTGACGTGTGGACCCCACACGTCAGGTTTGACCCGAGCCGGCCCCTGTTGACTTGCTGACGTCATGCCAACGTCATGCTGACGCAGTAATGTTTTCTGGATTTAATTTAATTCTGAAATTCCAGAAAATGCCTAAAACTTCTAAAATTCATAGAAAATTAACCGTAACTCCAAATGAAATAAATTATATATGAAAAATTATCAGAAAAATTCAAGGAATCCATCTGTACCATTTTCATGCATGTTAGAACAACTTATAGCTGCTGTTTAGCACAAATCATATAAATGGCATTTAAATAATCACATATGGAGTTTGAATTTGAATCTTGTATTCAAACCAACCCCATTTAACTTGTTGCTAGATGCATTAGCCCAAAACACATTCATATTGCCATGTCATAGCATGCATCATATTGTGCATTGCAATGATCGTGTTTCTTCTGTGTTTGCCGGTGTTGTTCCCCCTCGGTAGACGTTGTACCGACGATGTGATCGTTGACACTGATGAAGACTCAATGTTATCTTCAGAAGTGCCAGGCAAGCAAAACCCCCTTGTTCATTCCGATACAATCCTACTCTCTCGCTCCTGCTCTCTTTTAATGCATTAGGACAACACCGATTCATCTGTTACTTGCTGCGGTAGCTGAACCCCTTTATCCTCTGCATGACCTGTCATTGCCACAGTAAATAGATGAAACCCACTAGCATGAGTAGGAGTTGTTTGAGCCCTGTTGTGCCTACTCATTCTTGCTTGTTTGTCATGCCTGCTACTGCTTAGAGTTGAGTCAGGTCTGATTCATCCGGGATGAATCAGAGGTGTGTGAACATGTCCTACGGTGTGTGAGCTAAGCGTGTGAACACGATTTGGTAAAGGTAGCAGTGAGAGGCCATGTAGGAGTACATGGTGGGTTGTCTCATTGCAGCCGTCCTCAGGAACTGAGTTCTGTGTTTGTGATCCATGATTCAGCTACTACCACGCATTGGGCCCGAAACCAATGGACCCTCTCGGCTTCTTGATCACCCTTGTCCTCTGTCCAGGAGTTGCAAGTAGTTTCTGGTGTTTGTAGTATGCTGGAGGCCGTGGGCAGCGCTGACCGTAGGGGTGGGCTGTGATGCGGTAGGCACGTGGCACGGTGTACCGGGCGTCCGTTTGGTGTCTCGGGAACCCTGTTCACATCGTTTGGGGCTGTGAGCGAAACTCCGGCCGGATCTCCTCATGGATGGAACCCGAATAGGCGATAAACCTGGACTAGAGACTTGAGTGTTTAGGTAGGCCGTGGCCGACACCCACGTTGGGCTTCCGCTTGAAGGTTGCCGAGTACATGTCGTGTAAACGGCGGTAAGTGGTGAGAGCGTGTGTGAAGAAGTACACCCCTGCAGGGTTAATATGATCTATTCGAATAGCCGTGTCCGCGGAAAAGGACTTCTGGGTTGCTTATATCAGTTCATAGACAAGTGAAAGTGGATACTCTAAAATACGCAAGATAAGCGTGAGTGCTATGGATGGCGCTCTCGTAGGGAGACGGGAGCGGATCCATAGTGGTGTATTGATATGGTGGATATGTGGACTCGTGTGCGCCACCTCAAAAGAGTTACTTGCAGTCGTAGTTCAGGATAGCCACCGAGTCAAAGCTGGCTTGCTGCAGTTAAACCCCACCATCCCCTTTGTTGATAATGATGCATATGTAGTTAGTTCTGATGTAAGTCTTGCTGGGTACATTTGTACTCACGTTTGCCTATTTTATGTTTTTGCAGAGAGACTTCGGTCTCACTAATAGTTTCGCGTGGACTTCGACGTTTAGCTTGTTACCTCAGCTACGATCTTGTGCCCCGGCAGGATCTGGTACATAGTCAGGCTTCTCAGCCCTTTTCAGTTATAGATGTCTGTACCCAGACATGATAGCTTCCGCTTGTGCTTTGATTTGTATGCTCTAATTGTTGGGTCATGAGACCCATGTTTGTAATATCTCGCTCCTCGGAGCCTATTGATAAATTACTTGAGTCGTAGAGTCATGTTGTGATGCCATGTTGTGTTTGCACATAACGAGCATATTGTGTGTATGTTATTGAAATGCTTGGTATGTGTGGGATCTGACTATCTAGTTGTTTATCTTTAGTAGCCTCTCTTATCGGGAAATGTCTCCTAGTGTTCCACCGAGCCATGGTAGCTTGCTACTGCTCCGGAACACTTAGGCTGGCCGGCATGTGTCCTTCTTCGTTCCTGTGTCTGTCCCTTCGGGGAAATGTCACGCGATGAATACCGGAGTCCTGTTAGCCCGCTACAGCCCGGTTCACCGGAGTCCTGCTAGCCTAGTGCTACAGCCTGGATTCACTCGCTGATGACCGACACGTTCGATGCTGGGTCATGGATGCCTGTCCCTGTAAGTCTGTGCCACTTTGGGTTTACGACTAGCCACGTCAGCCCCGGGCTCCTTATCATATGGATGCTAGCGACACTGTCATATACGTGTGCCAAAAGGCGCAAACGGTCCCGGGCAAAGGTAAGGCGACACCCGTGGGAATACCGTGCGTGAGGCCGCAAAGTGATATGAGGTGTTACATGCTAGATCGATGTGGCATTGAGTCGGGGTCCTGACAGCGTTGGTATCAGAGCCTGACTGCCTGTAGGATTACCAAGCCAAACTGGTCGAAGTTGAGTCTAGAAATTCTTTAGTTATATGTAGGGGAATTGATTGTGGGATGGAACGTAAGGCTCTTTTTACTCCTTATACCTTATGCCTTCTGATCTGAGTCATCTTATCTTTCCTGCGGGGATTAAGAACTAGGCTATCTCTTCTTTCTATCAGGATCACGTGTTACTAATCCGTAGACTTATAGATTGTTGGACTTAAGCCTCGTTTCAGTTCCTACTACTTCTGTATGTTAATTGTTGATCTCGAAACCTTGATATTGTGCTTCTGAGTGGTTATGCCACCATTTTTGTGAATGTCTCAAATCTTTTCTGAGCATTTACAGCCGATATGCTGTCTGAGTCATTCCAGGTTTCTAAATAGTCTGATGCATTTGCAAAATCCTTTCCCTCTGGTTTCGATGCTCCTTTATGCCAGCTCAATCACACTAATTGTTGAGTTGAGGTATTCTATTGCCTTGACATTTATGTTGGAGTTACTATTATGACCCTAGGTATTTAGGGAGTCACCTAGTAATCTAGCAACGTTTTGTGTTCCCAGTGTGAGATTCTGGCCTTTATTCTCGAAAGCATTCCGTGATGCTACTTAGTAGTAGGCATTCTACTCCTGGGTTCTGAACCCGAGATTCACTCTACTTACTTCATGTTGATAGGGTTTGCTAGTTCCTTTAGGATATTAGTAACTTTTGCATTAGTCCTCGAGGTCCATGGTATTTTTCTCTCTTCCAAATACTATGAACTGTTTATGGCAGAAGTTCTTTGAACCAAAAGATCACAGCTAGAGCTCTTGATGAGTTCTCGATTCTATGTTATGACTCTGCCAGTTCTACCTTTCCGCATGGATTATCCGGAAGAAACCTGTTGAACCTGATTCGACATACTAATCTATGCATCCACAACTCAAAAAGTTATATGTTCCTTTGAGTTGTCCCTCTTTAGTTGTCTACTGATCTTTGTCTATTAATTGATAGTCAAGAGTATGCGTGCGTTCGTTTATCGATGCCTATTACTTTTGTGGTCCGTCAAGCCATTCTATCGCGGAATGACTAGGAGAAACAAACTCCAGTACCTCTTCCATATCTAGGATTGGGTCAAAATAGTTGTATTCCGCAGATCAAATGCCAATCCAGCTTTTGCTCTGTTCTACCTTGGAGTATTACCATCTTTTATATCGGGATTGTTATAGGAATTGCACACCATCCTATGAACTCTTGGTACAGTGATACTTTTGCCATCATTATTCATTCCTCGGTTCCTGTGTTATTGCAACCGGAATACCGACAAATGAATTGTGATGTGTGAAATCAATACTCCCAGCAACCTCGTTGCTTGGTAGTTAAATGGACGATAACCTCATTCTTAGCGTGTTGGTTTGTGAATCATCTTTCTAAGACTGATCGTGCTACCTAGTCCTTATTTCGGTGCACCCTTCGATTGATGAGTTAGGATCTTGTCAAGTCCTCACTCATTTGATCATATCGTCTTGCCCTCAAAAGCGAGATTGTTCTCGAGCTTAGTAACATACCGGTGGTTCGTGATTTTCTGAATATCTTCTCAGAAGTATTACCAGGTTGTCACCTGACCGCTATGTTGAGTTCGTGATCAAGTTGGTTTACTCCTGTAAACCACCCCTTCTCCAAGAATCCGTGTTGGATACCCTGAGCTAGTTGGTTAAGCTAGACAACAACTTGGAGAGTTGGAGGATAAAAGCTTTCCTGACTTAGTTCATTCCAAAGGGATAATCTTGTGTAGTGTGTGTTGAAGAAAGATGATATCTTCATCGATTGGTCCTTGTGATCAGTTGCTGGACCTATTGTCTTATCAATCCTTTGATTTGAGTGTGGGCTATCGTCAAATCAAATCAGTACCAACGATGCTCGTAATGTTGTCTTATTCATGG
Source organism: Triticum dicoccoides (assembly GCF_002162155.2). NCBI lineage: Eukaryota > Viridiplantae > Streptophyta > Magnoliopsida > Poales > Poaceae > Triticum > Triticum dicoccoides. Next base: position 136,189,737 of record NC_041385.1, read on the forward strand.
TTGATCCCTCGAGCATACACCATTACATCTTTGGTCTGACCAATGCTATCACCGTGTTCACTTAACTATGGAATTCCTTTTAAAAGGAAACCTAGATGAATTGTTGTTGAGCCCATTGGCAACATCCTTATCTCCTCCATGATTTTGTTGAACATTAAGCTAGCGTTGGAAACTTTTGAAAGCATTTCTTCATGCTAACTCATGAAGTATTTGTTTGACGAAAGGAGTGACTTCCTCTTATACACGTGCATTTGGTGAAAGTTGCCGCCGTGGATTTGAGAAAGTTAGTTTTGCTTCCTCTGGAATCATCCCAAGTCAGTCATGCATACGTGCGAAGTATTCTGTGGTCTAGAGATTTGCAACCTCCATTCTATATGTATATCCTAGCACACCAAGCCACTGATTGAGTTGTTCAAAGATAAAGGAGTCTGTCCAAGGTGAACTCTTTGGACTTCCACGCGTGGAGACTTCGATGTCATTAATGATGGTTCCCCCACCTGAACTCGGTAGTGTTTTATTATAAGACTACCACGTGGTCATGTTTGTCTGGGACAGCGTGTTCACATGTTTGTAGCAGAACCAGCTCATGTTTTGGAGCTTGCTATCGTAGTTCATCTCCCGAGAATCCCGCAACGTCATCTCGTCGATTTGTGTTGCAAACTTTCATTTTTCTTCCTAGACTCGATGGGTCTGGAATATTCTGACACCAACCAGATCTGAATCTCAGGCAGATATGATGGTTGGAACATTTCCCCAAGAACTATAATATTGGTTCCTCGATAACTGGTAAAGTGGATGTCGTGGCCAGCCCCACCCAGCCGGAAGACCTGTTATTATAATATCTTGATTGAGGAAGTTGGCCACCTCCCCATAGGGATTTCGTAGGGTTTACTCCCTAGTTGCCCCTATGGATTTCTGTGTTCCGAAGTCTGACCTTTTACTTGATGTTCTAGATATCAAACCATATCTATGGGTGGATTACGCTGGCACATCAAGGAGAACATTAGAAGCGGAGTGCTAAATGTCTCTCGGTCGATCATCCAGATTTTACTTCCTTGGCCCCGCCAAGGGTGAAATTTGAGAAGGTGTTATCTTCCTTTGCATCTGCATCCTCCATCACCATTCATCATGGTAGTAAGTTGTGTTACCGGATCCTTGACACGGATATTAGTAAAACCTTGATGAATGTGGAAATGCTCAAGTTCTTGAGAGCACGCACAAGCGCTACGTGTTATCATCGACACTAACTGGAGTGCTCTCAGTTTCCTGGGCAATACTATAACCATTCCAATAGTGGAATAACTCTCTATTGTTGAGCCTCCCCCCAGTTACTAGAATCATTCCCAGCATTTGCATTTTGTTCCCAGCTTGCACCGCCAATGTGCCATTCTACCATGGTTCTCTTCCATTTCCGGTGATAAGCAAAATCATCCATTACGTTGTCTTCAACAAGATAATCCACATCATCCAAGTTCGGGTATGCCATTCTACCGAACCCCTCTAAATGATCGATTATGATTTGCCTTAAGCTGGTTTAAAGAGTCTCAATGATCTCTGAATCAAAGGTAATTCTTTTTGCCACTTAAGGGGATATTTCTATGAGTCACCTTCCCTAAGGTGCATCATTATGGTATTATGGAAACTCAACTCTTTGCTACGTTGACAACCGTTCACCACCCTCTTAAGCGTGAAATTGTTGTCTACCTAGTGAACCCTCGTCATCTGTTCCACTCCATCCCTCTAGAGGTGTGCTTCGTCTCTCAGCTCGAGAGATGTTGTTATGTCTCATTCCGTGGGTTAATCCTGAGTTGTTCGACCTTCGAGAAGACCGATCCTTCCAGAGTTTTCCTTTCCTCTTCTTGTCATGATTAGCTGGAGTTCTCAGAGCAAGACGACAAGACAAAGATGGTGTTCAAATCAACGTTCATTTGAAGTGCAACCTGGATCATGAAGATTATACTAGTTTGTGTTTCCCCTTCACCTTACCCTACGCTTGAATCTCGAGACGAGATTCTTGTTTAGTGGGGGTGAGTTGTCACATCCCTAGCTTCTGGTAATGCTCTAGGCTAGCTTCATGTGTGCAACATGTTTAAATTGTATGAAATTTGAAATGGGGATGACCAAGCCCTAGCACCAAAGCATTGCAAATAGGTTCAACTTCAAAATATTTTCAAAGAACCCAAATTGGTTTGCAAAAATGTTCATGATCACTGGAAAAGGGTGAAAACCATATCCAGAGATGATGGATATTTTTCCAAGACATTTTTGGATTTTTTTGAATAAACCATATTGTATTTGACTTTGGGCATTTGAATACTATAAATAATTTAAATGTTCAAATAAATGTTGGAAATTGTTAAGGGTCACTGAAATAATTCAGAAAGCACCCATAATTATTTCCAGGATTTTATAAAATGATTTGATATTTTGAATCAAATCCAAAAACAAATTGCAGAAATAGAAAAGAGAAACAGAACAGAAATAAAAGAGAGAAGGACTTACCTGTTAAGCCCACCTGGTGGCCCAACAGGACCGGCCCAGCGCGGCCCAGCCCGCCACCGCTACTCCCCCCCCTGTCGTCTTCCTCTTGCCAGTGGGAGCAGCTGCGTGCTCGCACGCGCGCGGCCGAGGAGGCCACCTCCTCCCTGCCTGGCTGCCTCCTCCTTCCCTGGTCCCTCCCGCGACGCCACGCAGCCCCGACCCCCTCTCACTTCTCCCTCGCTCTCTGGATCTCCCTCCCCCTCGCTCCTCTGTTTCCCCTCCCACGACCGAACGGAGCCGCCGCCACCGACGAGAGCCACCGTGGCTACCGGCCACCCCACGGCTCACCGACGCCCCAGGAAGCTCCGCCGGTCCTCCCTCTACCTCCTCAACGAGCCACGAGGCCCCGGACGTGCCACAACACCGCCCTCGATGCCTTCTTCAACCTCGGGACCGCCGGCCATCTTCGTCAAATTCGCCGGCTCCGGACCGTCCCCGACCTCGCCGAGCGTCCCCTCGTCATCGCCGTGAGTCACTGACCCTCTCCCCTAACTCAGCATGCTCCCCTCCGTGCCGTAGCGCCGTTCCCCACGAGCACCGAAGCCACCGTCCGCCATTGCTGCTGCACGCATAGCCTCCGTGCTCCCCTGGCCTCACTGAGCTGCTCTTAGTGCTCCCCATGTCTAGCAAGTGCTGCCCAGCCTCTCCATTTGCTAACTGATGCACCGTAGCGACGCGCCCGAGCACCACCGAACACCATCGCCGCCAAAGCTCGTCGCCGGCATGAGTTCCGGCGACCCCACGACCTCCCACTCGGTCCTCTGGATGCGCGGGAGCAAGGGCCATCCCCTGGTGCCCTCAGCGCGCCAAACTGACGCCTCTAGCGCAAGTCCGGCGTGCCCCGCCGTGTTCTGTGGTCGCCGTCGGCTGGTCTCCGGCGTGCTGACGTGGCGTCGTCGTTAGGGGCTAATGACCCTGCTAACTAACCCCGTGACACTGACAGCGGGCCCCATAGCGGGTCAAAGCCCGAGTCAACGCGGGATTAGCCCCTGTGTCACTGACGTGTGGACCCCACACGTCAGGTTTGACCCGAGCCGGCCCCTGTTGACTTGCTGACGTCATGCCAACGTCATGCTGACGCAGTAATGTTTTCTGGATTTAATTTAATTCTGAAATTCCAGAAAATGCCTAAAACTTCTAAAATTCATAGAAAATTAACCGTAACTCCAAATGAAATAAATTATATATGAAAAATTATCAGAAAAATTCAAGGAATCCTTCTGTACCATTTTCATGCATGTTAGAACAACTTATAGCTGCTGTTTAGCACAAATCATATAAATGGCATTTAAATAATCACATATGGAGTTTGAATTTGAATCTTGTATTCAAACCAACCCCATTTAACTTGTTGCTAGATGCATTAGCCCAAAACACATTCATATTGCCATGTCATAGCATGCATCATATTGTGCATTGCAATGATCGTGTTTCTTCTGTGTTTGCCGGTGTTGTTCCCCCTCGGTAGACGTTGTACCGACGATGTGATCGTTGACACTGATGAAGACTCAATGTTATCTTCAGAAGTGCCAGGCAAGCAAAACCCCCTTGTTCATTCCGATACAATCCTACTCTCTCGCTCCTGCTCTCTTTTAATGCATTAGGACAACACCGATTCATCTGTTACTTGCTGCGGTAGCTGAACCCCTTTATCCTCTGCATGACCTGTCATTGCCACAGTAAATAGATGAAACCCACTAGCATGAGTAGGAGTTGTTTGAGCCCTGTTGTGCCTACTCATTCTTGCTTGTTTGTCATGCCTGCTACTGCTTAGAGTTGAGTCAGGTCTGATTCATCCGGGATGAATCAGAGGTGTGTGAACATGTCCTACGGTGTGTGAGCTAAGCGTGTGAACACGATTTGGTAAAGGTAGCGGTGAGAGGCCATGTAGGAGTACATGGTGGGTTGTCTCATTGCAGCCGTCCTCAGGAACTGAGTTCTGTGTTTGTGATCCATGATTCAGCTACTACCACGCATTGGGCCCGAAACCAATGGACCCTCTCGGCTTCTTGATCACCCTTGTCCTCTGTCCAGGAGTTGCAAGTAGTTTCTGGTGTTTGTAGTATGCTGGAGGCCGTGGGCAGTGCTGACCGTAGGGGTGGGCTGTGATGCGGTAGGCACGTGGCACGGTGTATCGGGCGCCCGTTTGGTGTCTCGGGAACCCTGTTCACATCGTTTGGGGCTGTGAGCGAAACTCCGGCCGGATCTCCTCATGGATGGAACCCGAATAGGCGATAAACCTGGACTAGAGACTTGAGTGTTTAGGTAGGCCGTGGCCGACACCCACGTTGGGCTTCCGCTTGAAGGTTGCCGAGTACATGTCGTGTAAACGGCGGTAAGTGGTGAGAGCGTGTGTGAAGAAGTACACCCCTGCAGGGTTAATATGATCTATTCGAATAGCCGTGTCCGCGGAAAAGGACTTCTGGGTTGCTTATATCAGTTCATAGACAAGTGAAAGTGGATACTCTAAAATACGCAAGATAAGCGTGAGTGCTATGGATGGCGCTCTCGTAGGGAGACGGGAGCGGATCCATAGTGGTGTATTGATATGGTGGATATGTGGACTCGTGTGCGCCACCTCAAAAGAGTTACTTGCAGTCGTAGTTCAGGATAGCCACCGAGTCAAAGCTGGCTTGCTGCAGTTAAACCCCACCATCCCCTTTGTTGATAATGATGCATATGTAGTTAGTTCTGATGTAAGTCTTGCTGGGTACATTTGTACTCACGTTTGCCTATTTTATGTTTTTGCAGAGAGACTTCGGTCTCACTAATAGTTTCGCGTGGACTTCGACGTTTAGCTTGTTACCTCAGCTACGATCTTGTGCCCCGGCAGGATCTGGTAGATAGTCAGGCTTCTCAGCCCTTTTCAGTTATAGATGTCTGTACCCAGACATGATAGCTTCCGCTTGTGCTTTGATTTGTATGCTCTGATTGTTGGGTCATGAGACCCATGTTTGTAATATCTCGCTCCTCGGAGCCTATTGATAAATTACTTGAGTCGTAGAGTTATGTTGTGATGCCATGTTGTGTTTGCACATAACGAGCATATTGTGTGTATGTTATTGAAATGCTTGGTATGTGTGGGATCTGACTATCTAGTTGTTTATCTTTAGTAGCCTCTCTTATCGGGAAATGTCTCCTAGTGTTCCACCGAGCCATGGTAGCTTGCTACTGCTCCGGAACACTTAGGCTGGCCGGCATGTGTCCTTCTTCGTTCCTGTGTTTGTCCCTTCGGAGAAATGTCACGCGATGAATACCGGAGTCCTGTTAGCCCGCTACAGCCCGGTTCACCGGAGTCCTGCTAGCCCAGTGCTACAGCCTGGATTCACTCGCTGATGACCGACACGTTCGATGCTGGGTCATGGATGCCTGTCCCTGTAAGTCTGTGCCACTTTGGGTTTACGACTAGCCATGTCAGCCCCGGGCTCCTTATCATATGGATGCTAGCGACACTGTCATATACGTGTGCCAAAAGGCGCAAACGGTCCCGGGCAAAGGTAAGGCGACACCCGTGGGAATACCGTGCGTGAGGCCGCAAAGTGATATGAGGTGTTACATGCTAGATCGATGTGGCATTGAGTCGGGGTCCTGACAGGGGGTCTCGGTATTGAAAATCTTGAAGTCAAGAACAGATGTCTTCTTAGTAAGTGGTTGTGGAAGTTGTCCGCCGGGACTGAGGCCATGTGGGCGCAGATCCTTCGTAACAAGTACCTCCAAACTAAAACATTGTCCCAGGTCGCAGTCAGGCCGACTGATTCGCCTTTCTGGAAAGGACTAATGAAAGTCAAACAATCTATGTTCAACAGGACGAGATTTGTTATTGGAAACGGTACAAGTACCCGTTTCTGGGAGGATACTTGGCTTGGTGAATCACCTTTAGCCATTCAATATCCGTCTTTATATCGGATTGCTCAACGACGTGAGGTGTTCGTGGCAACGATATTCCAATCTATCCCCCTTAATATTCAGTTTCGGCGGTCGCTAGCGGGCAATCGTTGGGAAGAATGGCTTCATCTAGTAAGGAGACTAATGGAGGTTCAACTTTCTCACCGACCCGATGTATTGCGTTGGAAGTTGACTAGATCTGGAGTATTTACAGTTAAATCAATGTATATTGATGTTATTAATTCGACTGATATTCCAACTTCTAAGTTTGTTTGGGCTGTCAAGGTGCCTTTAAAAATAAAAGTGTTTATGTGGTTTGTCCATAAACAAGTTATTTTAACAAAGGACAACTTGATTAAACGCAATTGGACAGGTCCTACTAGGTGTAGTTTCTGTGATCGGGATGAGACGATTAAGCATTTATTCTTTGATTGCCCGTTGGCTAGAGTTCTTTGGCGGACGATTCATATTGCTTTTAATCTTCCTCCACCGACTTCTGTCTTTGCTTTATTTGGGACATGGCTTCATGGGGTTGGGCCTGTTCTCACAAGACATATTCGGGTTGGAGTTTGCGCTTTGTTATGGACTATCTGGAATTGCAGAAATGATTTGGTTTTTAACAGAACATCACGGATTCATTTTTTGCAGGTTATTTTCCGAGCTACGGCACTAATCCGTTCATGGTCGCTACTCACTCCGATGGAGGCCAGGGAGCATTTGGTTACTGGATCTATCCATTGGGAGATGGTCGCTCGGGATATCTTCAACCGGTTTGGATGGCGGTCATGTAATAGGATAGGCAATTAGTTTCCCTATCTATTGTTAGCCAGCCGGTTGTGGCATCTGTTTTGGGCTAGTCTGTATATCTAGCCGCTTGGAGCTCTGTGTGAGTTGCATTTCTCTTTTTTCCTTTTGGTTTAGCTGGAGACTGTGGAACCTTGTTGGCACTTTTGCCTTTTTTTAATAAGATGGCCGTATGCATCGTTTTGATGCAGAGGCCGGGGAGCCCCCTTTTCGAAAAAAAATGTAAGCACTGATCCTCAAAACTGGATATGGTTCAGATGTGAATGTCCAGATCGGTGTGATGTCCATCGATGCCGGCGAGGCGAGATAGGAGAATCCGGGAATATTTCACTTTGGTGGAGGCACCTGACTTGTTTTCCTCGATGATGAAAAGACAAATAAAAATGTCATTTTGGAATTAAAAAATGCTTATGAACATACTATCAATGTTGCATATATTGCGAGAAAAGCAAACACCAATTTGAACAATTTTCATTCCATTCCATTCCACCAACCAAACAACGAGATGTAACCGTTCCATTCCACTACATTATTATACCAAACATAGAGACGGAACCGTTCCATGGGACCATTTCATCCCATTACACTTCGTTCCCGAACCAAATACATCCTAACACGATGATTTTTCCGACTATCAACTGCAATAAAGTTTGCCCGACTCCGATAAGGGAGGGGTGATGACGACGGTGCGCAAAGGCGGTCCAGGTTGTAGTGTTCGCTAGGTGGTCTGTGAATCTGGATATAATTTTATTTCTAGTGGTTGTTAAATACTATCTCTGTATCAAAATATTAGATGTTTTTAAGGCTAAACTAAATAAAAAATGTCTTATATTTTGATATGGAGGGAGTAGATAGGAAGTTTTATAAGAAAATAAAGTCAAGTGTAAGAGCATGAAAGGGATTTTTATAATTTAAGTAAGAAAGATAGGAGTGGCGTGGTTGATGAATAAACTCTTCCTTCCCGCAGAAAAAAGAGGAACAAATTCCGATATTAAAAAAAAACAAATCCTCCTCCACGTGCACACCCTACTGCCGGAGAACAAAAAGTGAGAACTACCGTCGGCAGGATAACGTGGAAGACGACCACCTCACCATCCCTCCGTAGTCGCAATGGCGGCCGCGGCACTCCGGCCCCACCTTTCCCTTCTCTCGGCTGGCGGCGGAATCCCCAACCCCACGCTCCAAACTCTATCCTTCGTCGCCCCCCTCCTCCTCCGCCGCCGCTGCCGCCGCCGCAGCAGCGTCGTTCTCTCCAACGCCTCCTCGTCGCCCCCATCCCCGCCTCCTTCGCCGGAGAAGGAGGCCGAGGCGGCTCCGACGGCGGAGTCGTGCGTCAACCTCGGCCTCGAGTTCTTCTCCAAGGGCAGGGTAAGCGAAGCTGATTCCAAGGCGCATTTTTTCCAACGTTCATGTCACACGGGATCCTTATTGTGTAAACGAAGGAAGTGTATCAGTATCAGCTAGTAACTGTACGGCAATTCATTAGCTCTTCAAGATGATAGGTACGTGTCAGTTTGGAATCTGGATGCAGGAGCTACTCCAGTGACAGTGAAGATGTGCAAGTATTTAGCAGCTAGTATTTTTTTTTTGTTGAAAGAGATTTAGTAGCTTTTAGCTAGAGCTTAATCAGGCCATCTTAGGATTGTGTTTCACTCTATGTTATCCATTGCATTATGATTGGGGTGATCTTAAGTGAGTTAATGCCAGGTTTGGGTGTATAAATTGGGTTTCTCTTGGTTATCTCAACGAAAAAATGTTTGGAAACTACCTTCATCAGGAGAATAATTATAAAGCTACTGATCATCATAGTATTGAGCTGTCACCTTAAACGGCTACCAGTGGTGCCTGGTAGCTTGGTGTTGAGCAGGCATAAGATCAAAAATTCATCCTCTGCTAATAATGGAGGTTCATACCGTGATTGAATTAATGCCTAGGTCACTTTATGATCCCATAAATACATTTCTGAAGTTGAGTTCCTTCTAGGGTTGATTGTATAAGCAAACTCTTACATGGATTTAATTGGAGAGAATCATTTTGAATCGTTGTAATGCAGGAGTATCTTCAAGCATTCTCTGTATTCTCTTTTCATTTTTTTGTACATGTCACAGGTGAGGGATGCACTTGAACAATTTGACAATGCCCTAGAGCTGAATCCAAATCCTACCGAAGCCCAAGCAGCGTTCTATAACAAGGCATGCTGCCATGCATACAGGTGAGGGCACCTATGATACTATGGCTGGAGTTTCCATTATGCACATGTTGTACTCATTTAGGCTTGTTACCAGCACTTTTGTGTCTGTCAGTACTACTTTTTCAGCTCCACTTCACTTGAATGTATCAAGGCAGCAAATTGCTGGAACTCACTATTAGACAATATGTAGAAGACAAGACGTTAGCATATTTTGGATAGTATGAATGTTCCACTGTTTAGATTCTCTGATGGCATTGTTAAGTTCTTTGGTGAATTTATACATTTTTTATTTCCTTATTTATTTTATGTTCCTTTTGTGATGCATCTGTTTGGACCAGGGAAGAAAGCAAAAAAGCTGCAGATTGCTTGAGAATAGCTTTGCGAGATTACAATCTCAAATTTGGTACAGTACTTAATGATCCAGACATGGCGCCATTCAGGGCATCACCAGAATTTAAGGAACTTCAAGAAGAGGTAAGGCTTTTTGCTTAATTCACTGCTCTGCTATATGTTGGATACGAAATTTATCTTCTAATCATAGTTGACATATTAATCCCACCAGTTCGATGTCAGAGATTTGATCCCTTGCATTTTCTAATTTCATTTCAGGCATTACGTGGTGGAGAAGATATTGGTTCTGGGTTCCGAAGAGATCTAAAGCTCATTAGTGAAGTACAGGCACCATTTCGTGGTGTCCGGAAGTTCTTTTATGTGGCGTTCATTGCAGCAGCTGGAATTTCAACATTCTTTACCATTCCCAGACTTATATTTGCACTTCAAGGTGGTGATGGTGCTCCAGATTTTCTGGAAACGGCTGGCAATGCTGCCATTAATATTGGAGGTAAACTGACACATCTTCAAAGAATGGTGTTGCAAAGAGTTAGGCAGTGTTCACCTGACAAATTTGTCCCCTCATTACATGGCAACAGTTCATCTTGTTGCATACTAGTAGCATTAGAAGAAAAACCATCAGCAATGACTTTGTTTGTTGTTCTAGTTGGATTTAGGGTGTTGTCAACCTAGTCAGTCGAGGCATCAAACCTACATGAAAATTTCCAAAACAAAAAGTATGGAAATACTTCAAATTACAGTAACTTTTTTTTTCAATCTAAAGTCCAGACTCATTATGAGTAACGAAAATATATCGACAAGTAACGAATAAAAACCATGGCAAGCGTTACTATTCATGGCAGGCTTACTTATTTCCTTTCTTCTAATTCACTTCAAGTTGTTGAAATTTAAATATGTGCCACAACACCTTTTTACTTCTTGCAAAGAAAAGTTAATAGACTACATCACAAAAACAAAAGGGGGAAATAAGAATGCCAGTTTATATGTTGGTGTGGTGTCCCAACTGAAGCCAGGTTGCATGCTCCACCTCCAAACAAATATAGTAATTGACTTTTCATTTGATTCGCCAGTATATTAAAGCATTTGCCAAGTGTTATGTTCATTCCTGATGGTTGGTACTTGGCACACGCCTACACCAATGCGTCCTTTTAGGATATCTTGGGGACCATCTTATATATTTACTCTTAGATGCTTCAACATAAAAATGCACTATATAACTCTGTATTTGTTTACTGGTAAATGTATTAGCATTCATCAATGCTTACTAGCTACCACTGGAATATGAAAATGCAAAGAACAACTGCTATTTCATTTCAGTCCTCGTTCCCTGAGTTGTGCATCTTGTAGAAGTTCATACTAATGAGATTCCTTGGCTCAATTATTGTTTTTCTGTTTCCTATATTACAAGTCAGTCATTTGTTAAATAATTCTTATTTATGTTGTTTGTTAAACTTCAAAAATAATCAATCTCTGGAACAGCACTCTGCAGGTATTGTCGTGCTCGTGGCTTTATTTTTCTGGGAAAACAAGAAAGAAGAAGAGCAGATTACAAATATCTCTCGTAATGAAACCCTTTCAAGGTTACCTGTGCGTCTGTCAACCAATCGCATAACTGAACTTGTGCAACTCCGGGACATTTCTAGGCCAGTTAGTATAATTCTTTTAGCATCTTTCAAACTTGCTACATTTCTTTTAAATTTTCATTAAGTGACCAGTGGATTAAGTAGTATTGTAGGTTATATTGGCAGGTTCAAAGGCATCTGTTACTCAAGCAATGCAAAGAGCTGAGAGGTACCGAACTGAACTGCTCAAACGAGGCGTTCTTCTAATTCCTGTGATCTTTGGTGCTTCACTAAAAGTCCAAGGCAAACCAAAAGGCTTTGGTACTACAAGATCTGCTGCATCAGCTCCTTCAATTGGGGTTAGACCATTCTTACATATCTACTAATCCAAAAACTCTCACATGCTTCTTAGTTTGTATTTTCATACGGAAAACTTGGTACCTTTTATTCAGTTTCATGCACCAACCAGTAGAATCAAGAATACAAACAGGTGGTGAAGGTCGGGCTATCCACATACTTCAACCCCTCTCACGTGTGGCTCAAAAAGGCCTAAAAGTGGACAAAAAGAGGGCAAGCATTTTTTTTATTTTAACTGCGAAAGCCGAGACTTGAACCCAAAACCTCTTGGCTTCTAAAACCATATTAAGTTTCATGCACCAAACGGTAGAACAAAAAGTCTGAACTGTTGAGAAGGTTGGGCGATCCACATATACTCGAGCACCTTTATCTTTTTGATAGTACAATGCAACTTTTTTTTTGGGCAGGGTGACTTTGAAAAACGTACTGAATCTATTGCGGCAAAATCACGACTCAGAGCTGAGGTTCGATTTAAAGCTGATATTGTCTCTCCAGAACAATGGGAAAGGTGAATTTTCTTTCCTTCGTCCTGTACTGCATAATCTGTATTATGTTGATATACGCGATATAGTTGGGGTAGCACCAATTGAAGAGAAGCTTGTCCAACATCGTCTGAGATGGTTTGGGCATATTCAGCGCAGGCCTCCAGAAGCTCCAGTGCATAGCGGACGGCTAAAGTGTGCGGAGAATGTCAAGAGAGGGCGGGGTAGACCGAATTTGACATGGGAGGAGTCCGTTAAGAAAGACCTGAAGGATTGGAGTATCACCAAAGAACTAGCTATGGACAAGGGTTTGTTGAAGCTTGCTATCCATGTGCCAGAGCCATGAGTTGGTTGCGAGATCTTATGGGTTTCACCTCTAGCCTACCCCAACTTGTTTGGGACTAAAGGCTTTGTTGTTGTTGTTTAAGCAACTGTAGAATAATTTTGCATGTTCTTACCATTTCAACATAAGAGAACAACATAAATTACATGCACTAGTCGTGAACCCATGCATTCACAAGGTTGGGCCTGTATTATGAGACATTTTATGTATATATGTGTGTGTGTGGTATATGAGGAGCAAGAGTACATACTCCCAGGAGTACATAACCATTTTCCTATATTTATATAAATATTAATTATATTTGCATACTTCAAGTTAAATATAATAAAAAACATGATTAAAAATAGTGGTGGAGTCAGGATTCTACTTTGAAGGGGAGCGAGAAAATGCATGAGTTCCTGTTCAATCTTAGCATTATAAATGCACCTTCAATTTTTGGTATATAAAAACAAAGATTGTTTAAAAGGAAATACTTAATTAATAAATCCGATCACATACTATGGTATAATAAAACAAAGTTAAAAAATCATGAGATCCCTGGTAAAATATTTGTGCCTCCGCTGCAATGCATGGGCCATTATCTAGTTACTGTAACATTTGTAGTTGTGTATGAACATCTGTCAAGTTAGAGCTTGTCTTTGTTGTAATATACATTCGCTCTCCAGATTTGCAGATTTACCAGCTTAACGCCTTTTTTGTGTCCTATACTACACCTTTTCTAATGGTGTTAGCATGGTTGTAGTTGTAGGCTTGTAGCAACACAAAAACTCACTTCCTAAAATTTTGGTGGCATCAGTTTGTTACCTTTGAGGTTTACATGACATCTACTTGCTTGTGGACCAGTTTGATACGTGACCAGCAAGAATCGGAAGGTGTCACTCCTGGTGAAGATGTCTACATAATTCTCCGTCTTGATGGTCGTGTGAGAAGATCTGGAAGAGTAATTCTTTTCTTTGGGTTTATTTGGTTGGAGTTAATCCTATTGATACTAGAATGAATGAACTAAAATCTAACTAAAGTTAAGATTAACGGTAAAAGTTACGATTGATTGTTTTCTTTTTTTGCAGGGCATGCCAAACTGGAACGACATTTTGAAGGAATTGCCACGTCTTGAAGATTTGCTCAGCAAACTTGAACGATGAAAAAGATGTGTATACGGGTTTAGTTTTCTTCTTCATGCCCTTCATCTTTGTGAAGACCGGGACACTATTTCGTTGCACAGGGATTGAACATCTTGTTTAGTAAGATTTCGGTGTAGCTTCTTTTCAGTTCTCTTTGCTACGCAAAAAAATTGATGTGGAGGCCTTATTTCTCTAAGAAGTGAGGTCCTTGTGTGCCAGATGAGAAAATGTACACAACATTGTAATTACAGCAGAGGATATATTAACAAACCAATAATTGGGTCTGTTTTTTTTGTAAAAGATGAAAGGTCCCAAGCAAAAATACAAAGGTGAACATGATTATCCAAAATTTCTGAATTTTTGGGGTATCAAATTTGATTGACCATTCTACTCATGTGTGAAGTTTCATACAATGAAGAAATTTGACCTTACTATTCAGTCAAACATTCGAGTATAGCTTTTATTTTGTCATTTTTTTGCTAGGAATACCATGACGTCATTTCTTCGTGAAACTTCATACACGAGTATATAAGTTGACCATTGCGGTTTATGGCCTGGCTGACCATCGCCGCTCAGAGTCCTTCCTCGGTGAGCTCTGCACAAAGGTGGCGGTCGCCCAGCTACCGGTTGTGGTAGGAGGTGATTTCAACCTCATCCAGTCGGAGGAAGACAAGAGCAATAATTTGGTGAACTTCCCTTGGATGCAGATGTTCATAATTTGGTGAACTTCCCTTGGATGCAGATGTTCAATGACTGCATTGCTGACATGGGGCTTCACGAGCTCAATCGAGTCGGGGCCAGGTTTACTTGGACAAATCGATAAGTGGAGCCGACTCGCTCCGTTCTCGATAGGGTCTTCGCCTCCCCTGAGTGGGACATTCGTTGCCCCCTAGCTTCGCTCCGGGCGATTACGCGGATTGGCTCAGATCACGTCCCCCTACTCTTCTCTTCGGAGAATGAGCGTCCTCCCCTACCGCCCCGATTCCGCTTCGAAACCTTTTGGCTGCGCCAGCCTGGGTTTTCCGCCGCGGTGGGTGCACGGTGGCGCGAGGCGCGTGAGGCCCCCCATCGATCCCTGTCGGCCGTTGACAACTGGCACTTCTGTGCCAAGCGGTCACGGCAATTCATGAAGGGTTAGGGTGCAAACGTTGGCCGGGACATCCGGGAGCGGAAAAAATTCCTCCTTGCAGACATCTAGGCTCTTGACCTGCGGGTTGACGCCGCTGGTCTCTCTGCCGAGAATGGATGCTTAGATACGACTTGGAAGACCAGCTCACGGTCATCTACACAGACGAGGAAGCCTACTGGCGTTTGCGGGGTACTCAGAATTGGATCCTCAAAGGGGACGCCAATACCGCCTACTTTCAGGCCATCGCTAAATGTCGCCGACGCCGGAACTCCATCCCTCTCCTTTGGGACGGAGCGACCCTCCTGCAGCGGCCCGAGGACATCCGGGCTCATGTTGACGGCTTCTACAGAGACCTATTCTCTGCCTCCCCTCGGGGAGGTCTTGCCCTTGTGCAAGACATTTGGCCTGCCCACAGTTGCGTTTCGCCTGCGGACAACGCGGCCCTCACGACACCGTTCTCTGAGGCGGAAGTTTGGGCGGCAATTAAGGGCATGAATCCATCCTCGGCTCCCGGCCCAGATGGGCTCCCAGTGAAGTTCTTCCAGACTTTCTAGGAGGTGATCAAACCTTAGGTGATGGCCCTATTTGACGAGTTCTTGGTCGGGTCCATCGACCTCGCCCGGCTCATCTTTGGCGTAATCACCCTCATCCCCAAAGTGACCGGGGCCTCAGATATCCGCCAATTCTGACCGATTACGGTGATTAACATCATCTTCCGCATCCTCGCGAAGGGGTACGCCATTAGGGTGGCCCCTATTGCCGACCGGATCACTCACCCTGATCAATCGGCCTTCATCCAGGGCCATTATATCCTTGACGGAGTCCTGGTGTTCCACGAAGCACTCCATGAGGTTCACACCAAACACCTCAAGGCAATCTTCCTAAAACTGGACTTCCACAAGGCCTATGACACGATTAGCTGGTCTTTCCTTCGGGAATGTCTTCTCCGTAAGGGTTTCGACGATCGTTGGGTGACCAGGGTGATGCAGATGGTATCCTCGGGTCGGACCGCGGTGAACATTAATGGGGAGATCGGACCATTCTTCCCCACTTTCTGTGGGGTACGCCAGGGCGACCCCTTCTCCCGGTTCCTGTTTAACATAGTGGTCGATGCTCTGGCTGCCATCCTTGATAAGGCCAAGGCTGTGGGCCACATTAAGGGTATATTCCCGCATCTTGTTGAAGGGAACGAGATCTCCCTTCTCCAATATGCGGATGACACCATCATCATGGTGGAAGGCTCGGCGAGCGATATTTTGAACCTCAAGTTCCTTCTGCTATGCTTCCAGCAGATGTCTGGCCTTAGGGTCAACTTCGAAAAGAGCGACATGATGGTCTTGGGCTACTCCCAAGATAACCGCCAGAGCATTGCAGATCGACTTAACTGCCATCTTGGGAGCTTCCCCACGACGTATCTGGGGATACCCATTAGTGACTCTAGGCTCACGGTGGCCGACCTGCGCCCCACGATGGGGAAGCTTCAGCACCGTATCGAGCCCTGGTAGGGTCGGTGGTTCTCGAAAGCGGCCCGTACGGTGCTCATTAACTCGTCCCTCTCCAGCCTACTCTTGTTCATCATGAGCTTCTACAGCCTTCTAGAGACTCTTCATCACGAGATCGCCACAGTCCAGGGGCACTTCTTCTAGGCCGGTGAGGGTGATAAGCAGAAGTACCACATGGTTAGGTGGTCAAATATCTGCAAGCCTCGCGATCAGGGCGGTCTCGGGATCATGTCATCCAAATGCATGAACACTACCCTCCCGACTCAGTGGCTTTGGCAGATTGCCAACGGAGATGGTGGACTGTGGCTTCGCATCATTCAACAGAAATACCTCCGTGGCCAACCTCTTGCTTTCTGCCAGCGATCTGGGGGCTCCCAGTTCTGGCAATCCGTCATCCAACTCCTTCCGGTCCTCCGGATCGGGACCTCGATTGAGGTCGGATCCGGCACTGCCACACTGTTCTGGTTCGATAGATGGACTCGAGACTTGCCCCTTGCAGCCCGCTTTCCCGACCTATTCTCCATAGCGGTTGCCCCGCAGATCTCTGTTCGCGGCAGCCCTTATTGACTTGGGGCAACTCACGTTCTGGAGACCTTTTGGCCCGGCCGAGACTACCGACTGGCAGGAGCTGCTCGACTGCATTGCCTTGCATGAGCCTGATCTTACGACCGAAGATGACCGTTCCAGTTGGCGACTAGAGCCTTGATGACCCAAAAGTATAGGGGATCTATCATAGTCCTTTCGATAAGTAAGAGTGTCGAACCCAACGAGGAGCACAAGGAAATGACAAACTGTTTTCAGTAAGGTTTTCTCTGCAAGCACTGAAATTATCGGTAACAGATAGTTTTGTGATAAGGTAATTTGTAACGAGTAACAAGCAATGAAAGTAAATAAGGTGCAGCAAGGTGGCCGAATCCTTTTTGTAGCAAAGGACAAGCCTGGACAAGTTCTTATATAGAGAAAAGCGCTCCCGAGGACACATGGGAATTATCGTCAAGCTAGTTTTCATCACGCTCATATGATTCATGTTCGTTACTTTGATAATTTGATATGTGGATGGATCGGTGCTTGGGTACTGCCCTTTCTTGGACAAGCATCCACTTATGATTAACCCCTGTTGCAAGCATCTGCAACTACAAAAGAAGTATTAAGGTAAACCTAACCATAGCATGAAACACGTGGATCCAAATCAGTCCCTTACGAAGCAACGCATAAACTAGGGTTTAAGCTTCTGTCACTCTAGCAACCCATCATCTACTTATTACTTCCCAATGCCTTCCTCTAGGCCCAGACAATGGTGAAGTGTCATGTAGTCGACGTTCATATAACACCACCAGAGGAGAGACAACATACATCTCATCAAAATATCAAACGAATAACAAATTCACATGACTACTAATAGCAAGACTTCACCCATGTCCTCAGGAACAAACGTAACTACTCACAAAGCATATTCATGTTCATAATCAGAGGAGTATAAATATGCATTAAGGATCTGAACATATGATCTTCCACCGAATAAACCAACTAGCATCAACCATGAGAGGTAATCAACACTATTAGTGACCCACAAGTACCAATATGAGGTTTTGAGACAAAGATTGGATACAAGAGATGAACTAGGGTTTGAGAGGAGATGGTGCTGGTGAAGATGTTGATGGAGATTGACCCCCTCCCGATGAGAGGATCGATGATGATGATGATGGTGATGATTTTCCCCTCTCGGAGGGATGTTTCCCCGACAGAATAGCTCCGTCGGAGCCCTAGATTGGTTCCGCCAAGGTTCCGCCTCGTGGCGGCGAAGTTTCGTCCCGAAAGCTTGCTTGTGATTTTTTTCAGGGTAAAAGACTTCATATAGCAGAAGATGGTCACCGGAAGGCTACTAGGGGGCCCATGAGGCAGGGGGCGCACCCTAGGGGGGGGGGGGGCGCCCCCACCCTTGTGGACTGGGTATGGGCCCCCCTGATGTTGATTCTTTCGCCAGTATTTTTTATTAATTCCAAAAATGACTTTCGTGGAGTTTCAGGACTTTTGGAGTTTTGCAGAATAGGTCTCTAATATTTGCTTCTTTTCCAGCCCATAATCCCAGCTGTCGGCATTCTCCCTCTTCATGTAAACCTTGTAAAATAAGAGAGAATATGCATAAGCATCGTGACATAACGTGTAATAACAGCCCATAATGCAATAAATATCAATATAAAAGCATGATGCAAAATGGACGTATCAACTCCCCCAAGCTTAGACCTTGCTTGTCCTCAAGCGGAGGCTGATATCAAAGAATATGTCCACATGTTTAGAGCTAGATGTGTCGATAAAATAAAATACGGACATGAGGGCATCATGATCATTCTTATAACAGCAACATATATATATTTTGTCATATGATTTCTTATGCTAAAGTAACAATCTATTCACAATGTCAAGTATGAATCAAAAACTTCATTGAAAACTAACAAACTACAATCTTGGTCATTGAAGCAATTGCAATTTACGGAAAGCACCATGAATAAAATGTGAACCACCATCAGTCATTAGGTATCTAGGGACTCCAAACCTCGGAAAATTAACTTCTTTAAGCATCTTAATAGAGGTATTATGATCATCACTACTAGTTGGAATAACTTCTACCCACTTAGTAACGTAATCAACAACAACTAAAATATGTGTATACCCATTAGAGAAAGGAAACGGTCCCATATAATAAAAGCCCCAAACATCAAATAGTTCAATAACAAGAGAATAATTCATAGGCATTTCTTGAAGTCTACTAATATTTCCAATTCTTTGACATTCATCACAAGACAAGACAAACTTATGGGCGTCTTTGAAGAGAGTAGGCCAATAAAAACCAGATTGCAATACCTTATGTGCAGTTCTATCTCTAGCGTGGTGTCCTCCATATGCCTCGGAGTGACACTTGCGTAGGATCTGTTCCTGTTCATGCTCAGGTACACAACGTCTAATAACACCATCTACTCCTTCTTTATAAAGGTGTGGGTCATCCCAGAAGTAATGTCTTAAACCATAGAAAAACTTTTTCTTTTGTTGGTATGTGAAACTAGGTGGTATGAATTTAGCAACAACGTAATTAGCATAATCAGCATACCATGGAGCAATACGAGAAGCATTTATGACAACTAATTATTCATCAGGAAAGCTATCATCAATAGGTAGTGGGTCATCAAGAACATTCTCTAACCTAGACAAGTTGTCTGCAACGGGGTTCTCAGCTCCCTTTCTATCAATAATATGCAAATCAAATTCTTGTAGTAAGAGAACCCATCTAATAAGTCTAGGTTTAGCATCTTTCTTTTTCATAAGATATTTGATAGTAGCATGATCAGTGTGAATAGTTACTTTAGAATCAACATTATAAGGTCTGAACTTATCACAAGCAAATACAACTGCTAAAAATTCTTTTTCAGTAGTAGCATAATTTCTCTGGGCACTGTCTAGAGTTTTACTAGCATATTGAATAACATTTAATTTCTTATCAACTCTCTATCCTAGAACAGCACCTACAAAATAATCACTAGCATCACACATAATTTCAAAGGGTAAATTCCAATCAGGTGGCTGAACAATAGGTGCAGAAATCAAAGCTTTCTTAAGTATTTCAAATGCTTCTACACAATCATCATCGAAGACAAAAGGAATATCTTTTTGTAATAGATTAGTCAGAGGCCTAGAAATTTTAGAGAAGTCTTTAATGAAGCTCCTATAAAAACCGGCATGACCAAGGAAACTTCTTATACCTTTAATGTCCTTGGGACACGACATCTTTTCAATAGCATCAACTTTAGCTTCACCAACTTCAATACCTCTTTCAGAAATTTTATGCCCCAAGACAATGCCTTTATTGACCATAAAGTGGCACTTTTCCCAATTCAAGACAAGACTAGTATCTTCGCATCTCTACAAAACTTGATCAAGGTTGATCAAGCAATCATCAAAAGGAGATCCATAAACAGAGAAAACATCCATGAATACCTCACAAATCTTTTCACAAAAATCAGAGAATATAGCCATCATGCTTCTTTGAAAGGTAGCAGGTGCATTACATAAACCAAAAGACATACATCTATAAGCAAAAGTACCGAAATGGTAGGTAAAAGTGGTCTTTTCTTGATCCTCTGCTGACACAGGTATTTGAGAGAAACCAGAATAATCATCTAGAAAGCAAAAATGTGTATGTTTGGATAATCTCTCTAGCATTTTATCAATAAAAGGTAAAGGGTAATGATCCTTTTTAGTAGCTTTATTTAATTTGCGGAAATCAATTACCATCCTATAACCTATAACAATTCTTTGTGGGATCAATTCATCTTTATCATTAGGAACGACAGTAATACCTCCCTTCTTAGGGACACAATGGACAGGACTTACCCACTGACTATCAGCAACGGGATAAATTATACCTGCCTCTAGGAGCTTTAGTATTTCCTTTCTTACCACTTCTTTCATATTAGGATTTAACCTTCATTGGTGATCAATAACTGGCTTAACGTCTGTTGGTGAACATTGCAGAAAATAAAAAATTTCTACGCTTTCACCAAGATCAATCTATGAGTTCATCTAGCAACGAGAGAGAGGAGTGCATCTACATACCCTTGTAGATCGCGAGCGGAAGCGTTCAAGAGAACGAGGTTGAGGGAGTCGTACTCGTCGTGATCCAAATCACCGGAGATCCTAGCGCCGAACGGACGGCACCTCTGCATTCAACACACGTACGGTTGAGGAAGACGTCTCCTCCTTCTTGATCCAGCAAGGGGGAAGGAGAGGTTGATGAAGATCCAGCAGCACGACGGCGTGGTGGTGGATGCAGCAGCGATCTCGGCACGGCTTCGCCAAGCTTCTGCGAGAGGGAGAGGTGTAGCAAGGGGAGAGGGATGCGCCAAGAGCATGGGTGCGGCTTCCCTCCCTCCCCCTCTTTATATAGGCCCCCTAGGGGGGGGGCGCCGACCCTAGGAGATGGGATCTCCAAGGGGGGGGGGGCGGCCAGGGGGGTGGCTTGGCCCCCAAGGCAAGTGGAGGCGCCCCCCACCCCTAGGGTTTCCAACCCTAGGCACAGGAGGCGCACCAGCCCACCAGGGGATGGTTCCCCTCCCACTTCATCCCATGGGCCCCTCCGGGATAGGTGGCCCCACCCGGTGGACCCCCGGGACCCTTCCGGTGGTCCCGGTACAATAACGGTAACCCCCGAAACTTTCCCGATGGCCGAAACTTCACTTCCTATATATAATTTTTTACCTCCGGACCATTCCGGAACTCCTCGTGACATCCGAGATCTCATCCGGGACTTCGAACAACTTTCGGTTTACTACATACTCATTTCTCTACAACCCTAGCGTCACCGGACCTTAAGTGTGTAGACCCTACGGGTTCGGGAGACATGCAGACATGACCGAGATGCCTCTTCGGTCAATAACCAACAGCGGGATCTGGATACCCATGTTTGCTCCCACATGCTCCTCGGTGATCTCATCGGATGAACCACGATGTCGAGGACTCAAGCAATCCCGTATACAATTCCCTTTGTCAATCGATACGTTACATGCCCGAGATTCGATCGTCGGTATCCCAATACCTCGTTTAATCTCGTTACCGGCAAGTCACTTTACTCGTACCGTAATGCATGATCCCGTGACCAGACACTTGGTCACATTGAGCTCATTATGATGATGCATTACCGAGTGGGCCCTGAGATACCTCTCCGTCATATGGAGTGACAAATCCCAGTCTCGATTCGTGCCAACCCAACAGACACTTTCGGAGATACCCGTAGTGCACCTTTATAGTCACCCAGTTACGTTGTGACGTTTGGCACACCCAAAGCATTCCTACGGTATCCGGGAGTTGCACAATCTCATGGTCTAAGGAAATGATACTTGACATTTGGAAAAGCTCTAGCTAAACGAACTACACGATCTTTGAGCTATGCTTAGGATTGGGTCTTGTCCATCACATCATTCTCCTAGTGATGTGATCCCATTATCAATGACATCCAATGCCCATAGTCAGGAAACCCATGACTATCTGTTGATCAACGAGCTAGTCAACTAGAGGCTCACTAGGGACATGTTGTGGTCTATGTATTCACACGTGTATTACGATTTACGGATAACACATTTATAGCATGAATAATAGACAATTATCATGAACAAAGAAATATAATAATAACCATTTTATTATTGCCTCTAGGGCATATTTCCAACAGTCTCCCGCTTGCACTAGAGTCAATCATCTAGTTACATTGTGATGAATCGAACACCCATGGAATTCTGGTGTTGATCATGTTTTGCCCTAGGGAGAGGTTTAGTCAACGGATCTGCCACATTCAGGTCCGTATGTACTTTACAAATATCTATGTCTCCATCTTGAACATTTTCACGAATGGAGTTGAAGCGACGCTTGATGTGCCTGGTCTTCTTGTGAAACCTGGGCTCCTTGGCAAGTGCAACAGCTCCAGTGTTGTCACAGAAGAGTTTGATCGGCCCCGACGCATTGGGTATGACTCCTAGGTCGGTGATGAACTCCTTCACCCAGATTGCTTCATGCACTGCCTCCGAGGCTGCCATGTATTCTGCTTCACATGTAGATCCCGCCACGACGCTTTGCTTGCAACTGCACCAGCTTACTGCCCCACCATTCAAAATATACACGTATCCGGTTTATGACTTAGAGTCATCCAGGTCTGTGTCGAAGCTAGCATCGACGTAACCCTTTACGACGAGCTCTTCGTCACCTCCATAAACGAGAAACATATCCTTAGTCCTTTTCAGGTACTTTAGGATGTTCTTGACCGCTGTCTAGTGTTCCATGCCGGGATTACTTTAGTACCTTCCTACCAAACTTACGGCAAGGTTTACATCAGGTCTGATACACAGCATGGCATACATAATAGACCCTATAGCTGATGCATAGGGGATGACACTCATCTTTTCTCTATCTTCTGCCGTGGTCGGGCATTGAGCTGAGCTCAATTTCACACCTTGCAACACAGGCAAGAACCCCTTCTTGGACTGATCCATATTGAACTTCTTCAATATCTTATCAAGGTATGTGCTTTGTGAAAGACCTATGAGGCATCTCGATCTATCCCTATAGATCTTGATGCCTAGTATGTAAGCAGCTTCTCCAAGGTCCTTCATTGAAAAACACTTATTCAAGTAGGCCTTAATGCATTCCAAGAGTTCTATATCATTTCCCATCAAAAGTATGTCATCTACATATAATATGAGAAATTCTACAGCGCTCCCACTCACTTTCTTGTAAATGCAGGCTTCTTCATAAGTCTGCATAAACCCAAACGCTTTGATCATCTCATCAAAGCGAATGTTCCAACTCCGAGATGCTTGCACCAGCCCATAAATGGATCGCTGGAGCTTGCATACCTTGTTAGCATTCTCAGGGTCGACAAATCCTTCCGGCTGCATCATATACAGTTCTTCCTTAAGATGACTGTTAAGGAATGCCGTTTTGACGTCCATTTGCCATATCTCATAATCATAGTATGCGGCAATTGCTAACATGATTCGGACGGACTTTAGCTTCGCTATGAGAGAGAATGTCTCATCATAGTCAACCCCTTGAACTTGCCGATAACCCTTAGCGACAAGTCGAGCTTTATAGATGGTAACATTACCATCCGCGTCTGTCTTCTTCTTAAAGATCCATTTGTTTTCTATCGCTCGCCGATCATTGGGCAAGTCTGTCAAAGTCCATACTTCATTTTCATACATGGATCCTATCTCGGATTGCATGGCTTCAAGCCATTTGTTGGAATCTGGGCCCGCCATCGCTTCTTCATAGTTCAAAGGTTCATCGTTGTCTAACAACATGATTTCTAGGACAGGGTTGCCATACCACTCTGGTGTGGAACGTGTCCTTGTGGACCTACGAAGTTTAGTAGTAACTTGATCCGAAGTACCTTGATCATCATCATTAACTTCCTCTTCAGTTGGTGCGGGCACCACAGGAACATCTTCCCGAGCTGTGCTAATCACCGGTTCAAGAGGTAGTACTTCATCAAGTTCCACTTTCCTCCCACTTACTTCTCTCGAGAGAAAATCTTTCTCCAGAAAGGACCTGTTCTTGGCAACAAAGATCTTGCCTTCGGATCTGAGGTAGAAGGTATACCCAATGGTTTCCTTAGGGTATCCTATGAAGACGCATTTTTCTGACTTGGGTTCGAGCTTTTCAGGTTGAAGTTTCTTGACATAAGCATCGCATCCTCAAACTTTTAGAAACGACAGCTTAGGTTTCTTCCCAAACCATAATTCATACGATGTCGTCTCAACGGATTTAGACGGTGCCCTATTTAAAGTGAATGTAGTTGTCTCTAGAGCGTATCCCCAAAAAGAAAGCGGTAATTCGGTAAGAGACATCATAGATCGCACCATATCCAATAAAGTGCGATTACGACGTTCGGACACACCGTTACGCTAAGGTGTTCCAGGCGGCGTGAGTTGTGAAATGATTCCACACTTCCTTAAGTGCGTACCAAATTCGTGACTTAAATATTCTCCTCCACGATCTGATCGTAGGAACTTTATCTTTCGGTCACGTTGATTCTCTACCTCATTCTGAAATTCCTTGAACTTTTCAAAGGTCTCAGACTTGTGTTTCATCAAGTAGACATACCCATATCTACTCAAGTCGTCAGTGAGAGTGAGAACATAACGATATCCTCCGCGAGCCTCAACGCTCATTGGACCGCACACATCAGTATGTATGATTTCCAATACGTTGGTTGCTCACTCCATTGTTCCGGAGAACGGAGTCTTGGTCATTTTGCCCATGAGGCATGGTTCGCATGTGTCAAATGATTCATAATCGAGAGACTCTAAAAGTCCATCAGCATGGAGCTTCTTCATGCGCTTGACACCAATATGACCAAGGCGACAGTGCCACAAGTATGTGGGACTATCGTTATCAACTTTACATCTTTTGGTATTCACACTATGAATATGTGTAACATCACATCCGATATTCATTAAGAATAAACCATTGACCATCGGGGCATGACCATAAAACATATCTCTCACATAAATAGAACAACCATTATTCTCGGATTTAAATGAGTAGCCATCTCATATTAAACGAGATCCAGATACAATGTTCATGCTCAAACTTGGTGCTAAATAACAATTATTGAGGTTTAAAACTAATCCCGTAGGTAAATGTAGATGTAGCGTGTCGACGGAGATCACATCGACCTTGGAACCATTACCGACGCGCATCGTCACCTCGTCCTTTGCCAGTCTCCGTTTATTCCGCAGTTCCTGCTTTGAGTTACAAATATGAGCAACTGCACCGGTATCAAATACCCAGGAGCTACTACGAGTACTGGTAAGGTACACATCAATTACATGTATATCACATATACCTTTAGTGTTGCCGGCCTTCTTGTCCGCTAAGTACTTGGGGCATTTCCGCTTCCAGTGACCACTTCCCTTGCAATAAAAGCACTCAGTCTCAGGCTTGGGTCCATTCTTTGACTTCTTCCCGACAACTGGCTTACCGGGCGCGGCAACTCCCTTGCCGTCCTTCTTGAAGTTCTTCTTACCCTTGCCTTTCTTGAACTTAGTGGTTTTATTCACCATCAACACTTGATGTTCTTTCTTGATCTCTACCTCCGCTGATTTCAGCATTGAATATACCTCAGGAATGGTCTTTTCCATCCCCTGCATATTTAAGTTCATCACAAAGCTCTTGTAGCTCGGTGGAAGCGACTGGAGGATTCTGTCAATAACCGCGTCATCCGGGAGATTAACTCCCAGCTGAGTCAAGAGGTTGTGCAACCCAGACATCTTGAGTATGTGCTCACTGACAGAACTATTTTCCTCCATCTTACAGCTGAAGAACTTGTCGGAGACTTCATATCTCTCGACCCGGACATGAGCTTGGAAAACCATTTTCAGCTCTTCGAACATCTCATATGCTCCGTGTTGCTCAAAACGCTTTTGGAGCCCCGGTTCTAAGCTGTAAAGCATGCCGCACTGAACGAGGGAGTAATCATCAGCACGAGACTGCCAAGCATTCATAACGTCTTGGTTCTCTGGGATGGGTGCTTCACCTAGCGGTGCTTCTAATCTTTCTTGGCAGCTATGAGGATGATCCTCAGGTTCTGGACCCAGTCCGTATAGTTGCTGCCATCATCTTTCAGCTTGGTTTTCTCTAGGAACGCGTTGAAGTTGAGGGTAACGTGGGCCATTTGATCTACAAGACATATTGTAAAGATTTTAGACTAAGTTCATGATAATTAAGTTCATCTAATCAAATTATTTAATGAACTCCCACTCAGATTAGACATCCCTCTAGTCATCTAAGTGATACATGATTCGAGTCGACTAGGCCGTGTCTGATCATCACGTGAGACGGACTAGTCATCATCGGTGAACATCTCCATGTTGATCGTATGTTCCATACGACTCATGTTCGACCTTTCGGTCTCTTGTGTTCCGAGGCCATGTCTGTACATGCTAGGCTCGTCAAGTTAAGCTAAGTGTTTATGCGTGTGTAAATCTGTCTTACACCCGTTGTATGTGAACGTTAGAATCTATCACACCCGATCATCATGTGGTGCTTCGAAACAACGAACTTTCGCAACGGCGCACAGTTAGGGGGAACACTTTCTTGAAATTATTATGAGGGATCATCTTATTTACTACCGTCGTTCTAATTAAACAAGATGCAAAAACATGATAAACATCACATGCAATCAAATAGTGACATGATATGGCCAATATCATATAGCTCCTTTGATCTCCATCTTTGGGGCTCCATGATCATCTTCGTCACCGGCATGACACCATGATCTCCATCATCGTGTCTCCATGAAGTTGCTCGCCAACTATTACTTCTACTACTATGGCTAACGGTTTAGCAATAAAGTAAAGTAATTACATGGCGTTTAATCATTGACACGCAGGTCATACAATAATTAAGACAACTCCTATGGCTCCTGCCGGTTGTCATACTCATCGACATGCAAGTCGTGATTCCTATTACAAGAACATGATCTCATACATCACATATATATCATTCATCACAACTTTTGGCCATATCACATCACAAGGCATAAGCTGCAAAAACAAGTTAGACGCCCTCTAATTGTTGTTGCATGTTTTACGTGGCTGCAATAGGGTTCTAGCAAGAACATTTTCTTACCTACGTAAAAGCCACAACGTGATTTGCCAACTTCTATTTACCCTTCATAAGGACCCTTTTCATCGAATCCGCTCCAACTAAAGTGGGAGAGACAGACACCCGCTAGCCACCTTATGCAACTAGTGCATGTCAGTCGGTGGAACCTGTCTCACGTAAGCATACGTGTAAGGTTGGTCCGGGATGCTTCATCCCACAATACCGTTGAAGCAAAATAAGACTAGTAGTGGCAAGAAAGTTGACAACATCTATGCCCACAACAAATTTGTGTTCTACTCATGCAAAGAGAACTACGCATAGACCTAGCTCATGATGCCACTGTTGGTGAACATTACAGAAAATAAAATTTTTCTACGCTTTCACCAAGATCAATCTATGAGTTCATCTAGCAACGAGAGAGAGGAGTGCATCTACATACCCTTGTAGATCGCGAGCGGAAGCGTTCAAGAGAACGGGGTTGAGGGAGTCGTACTCATCGCGATCCAAATCACCAGAGATCCTAGCGCCGAACGGACGTCACCTCCGCGTTCAACACACGTACGGTTGAGGAAGACGTCCCCTCCTTCTTGATCCAGCAAGGGGGAAGGAGAGGTTGATGAAGATCCAGCAGGACGACGACGTGGTGGTGGATGCAGCAGCGATCTCGGCAGGGCTTCGTCAAGCTTCTGCGAGAGGGAGAGGTGTAGCAAGGGGAGAGGGAGGTGCCAAGAGCATGGGTGCGGCTGCCCTCCCTCCCCCCTCTTTACATAGGCCCCCTAGGGGGGGCGCCGGTCCTAGGATATGGGATCTCCAAGGGGGGGCAGCGGCCAGGGGGGTGGCTTGCCCCCCAAGGCAAGTGGAGGCGCCCCCACCCCTAGGGTTTCCAACCCTAGGCGCAGGGGGGAAAGGGGGGGGGGGCGCACCAGCCCACCAGGGGCTGGTTCCCCTCCCACTTCATCCCATGAGGCCCTCCGGGATAGGCGGCCCCACCCGGTGGACCCCCGGGACCCTTCAGGTGGTCCCGATACAATACCGGTAACCCCCGAAACTTTCCCGATGGCCGAAACTTCACTTCCTATATATAATTCTTTACCTACGGACCATTCCGGAACTCCTCGTGACGTCCGGGATCTCATCCGGGACTCCGAACAACTTTCGGTTTACTACATACTCATATCTCTACAACCCTAGTGTCACCGAACCTTAAGTGTGTAGACCCTACGGGTTCGGGAGACATGCAGACATGACCGAGACGCCTCTCCGGTCAATAACCAACAGCGGGATCTGGATACCCATGTTGGCTCCCACATGCTCCTCGATGATCTCATCGGATGAACCACGATGTCGAGGACTCAAGCAATCCCGTATACAATACCCTTTGTTAATCGGTACGTTACATGCCCGAGATTCGATCGTCGGTATCCCAATACCTCGTTTAATCTCGTTATTGGCAAGTCACTTTACTAGTACCGTAATGCATGATCCCATGACCAGACACTTGGTCACATTGAGCTCATTATGATGATGCATTACCGGGTGGGCCCTGAGATACCTCTCCGTCCTATGGAGTGACAAATCCAAGTCTCAATTCGTGCCAACCCAACATACACTTTCGGAGATACCCGTAGTGCACCTTTATAGTCACCTAGTTACGTTGTGACGTTTGGCACACCCAAAGCATTCCTACGGTATCCGGGAGTTGCACAATCTCATGGTCTAAGGAAATGATACTTGACATTTGGAAAAGCTCTAGCTAAACGAACTACACGATCTTTGAGCTATGCTTAGGATTGGGTCTTGTCCATCACATCATTCTCCTAATGATGTGATCCCGTTATCAATGACATCCAATGCCCATAGTCAGGAAACCCATGACTATCTGTTGATCAACGAGCTAGTCAAATAGAGGCTCACTAGGGACATGTTGTGGTCTATGTATTCACACGTGTATTACGATTTCCGGATAACACATTTATAGCATGAATAACAGACAATTATCATGAACAAAGAAATATAATAATAACCATTTTATTATTGCTTCTAGGGCATATTTCCAACAACGTCTTCCTTCAAATTTATTTTGTGTTGGCATAGAGTGGGACTAATGCCCTTAAGATCATCAAGAGTATAACCAATAGCAGCACCGTGCTTCTTCAGAGTTTTCAATAATCTCTCCTCTTCATGTTCTAAAAGGTTAGCACTAATAATAACAAGATATATCTTCTTTTCATCAAGATAATCATATTTAAGAGTATCAGGTAATGGTTTAAGCTCGAACACGGGATCACCCTTGGGTGGAGGAGGATCCCCTAGAATTTCAACAGGCAAGTTGTGTTTCAGAGTAGGTCCCTGTTTAAAGAATACTTCATATATTTCCCTTATTTCATTCATAAACATATCATTTTCATGGTCTAGCAAATATTGTTCTAAAGGATCATTAGGAGGCACGACAATAGAAGCAAGACCAATAATTTCATCCTTACTAGGTAATTCTTTATCATGGGGTTGTCTACGAAATTTAGCAAAATTAAACTCATGAGACATATCTCCCAAACCAATAGTAACAACATCCTTTTCGCAGTCTATCTTAGCATTAACAGTATTCAAGAAGGGTCTACCAAATATAATGGGACAAAATTCATCTTGTGGGGAACCAAGAACAAGAAAATCAGTAGGATATTTAACTTTCCCACACAAGACTTCAACATCTCTAACAATCCCAATTGGTGAAATAGTATCTCTATTGGCAAGCTTAATTGTAACATGTATGTCTTCTATCTCAGCAGGTGCAATATCATGCATAATTTCTTTGTATAAGGTAGGAGGTATTGCACTAGCACTAGCACCCATATCACATAAGCCATGATAACAATGCTCTCCTATTTTAACAGAAATAACAGGCATGCCTACAACAGGTCTATGTTTATTTTTGGCATCAGGTCTAGCAATTCTAGCAGCTTCATCACAGAAGTAAATAACATGCCCATCGACATTATCGGCCAAGAGATCTTTAACCATAGCAATACTAGGTTCAACTTTAATTTTTCCAGGTGGTGTAGGTGTTTTAGTATTACTCTTACGAACCACAGTTGAATCTTTAGCATGATTCTTTGTCCTAACAGGGAAAGGTGGTTTCTCAATATAAGTAGTAGGAACAATAGGATCATTATAAGTGATATTCTTTTCTTCAACTTTAATAGGTGCAGCTACTTTTACTTCAGTGGGAGGAACCACTTCTCCTTAGGGAGGTGAACATGAGTAGCAAATGATTCACAGAAGGAAGCTACTATCTCAGAGTCAAGTCCATATTTAGTGCTAAATTCACGGAAGACATCTGTATCCATAAAAGATTTAACACAATCAAACTTAGGTGTCACACCTGACTCCTTACCTTCGTCGAGATCCCAATCTTCAGAGTTGCGTTTAATTCTTTCCAATAAATCCCATTTGAATTCAATATTCTTCATCATAAAAGACCCAGCACAAGAAGTATCGAGCATGGAGCGATTGTTGAGAGAAAGCCGAGCATAATTTTTTTGAATAATCATTTCTCTTGAGAGCTCATGATTGGGGCAGAATATAACATTGACTTAAGCCTCCCCCAAGCTTGAGCGATGCTTTCTCCTTCGCGAGGCCAAAATTATATATATAATTATGATCACGATGAACAAGATGCATAGGATAAAACTTCTGATGAAATTCCAATTTCAATCGTTTGTAGTTCCATGCTCCCGTATCATCACATAGCCTAAACCATGTCAATGCATCTCCCTTCAAAGATAAAGGGAAGACCTTCTTCTTGACAACATCATTGGGCATACCTACAAGCTTAAATAATCCACAAACTTCATCCACATAGATTAAGTGAAAATCAGGATGCAATGTTCCATCTCTTGTAAAAGGATTAGCTAGCAGTTTCTCTATCATACCCAAAGGAATTTCAAAGTAAAATTTTTCAGTAGGTTCAGTAGGTTGAGGAGCAACTCTTTGCTCTACTGTTCGGGGTGAAGATACCCCGAACAAGCCCCTCAAAGGATTATGTTCCATAGTAACAAGTGACAGTAAATTTCAGCACACTATATAAATCTTTGCTTACCAAGTTCCACTTACCAAAGGCGCTTCACTCCCCGGCAACGGCGCCAGAAAAGAGTCTTGATGATCCACAAGTGTAGGGGATCTATCGTAGTCCTTTCGATAAGTAAGAGCGTCAAACCCAACGAGGAGTAGAAGGAAATGACAAGCGGTTTTCAGTAAGGTTTTCTCTGCAAGCATTGAAATTATCGGTAATAGATAGTTTTGTGATAAGGTAATTTGTAACGAGTAACAAGCAATGAAAGTAAATAAGGTGCAACAAGGTGGCTGAATCCTTTTTGTAGCAAAGGACAAGCCTGGACAAGTTCTTATATAGAGAAAAGCGCTCACGAGGACACATGGGAATTATCATCAAGCTAGTTTTCATCACGCTCATATCATTCACGTTCGTTACTTTGATAATTTGATATGTGTGTGGACCGGTGCTTGGGTACTGCCCTTTCTTGGACAAGCATCCCACTTATGATTAACCCCTTTGCAAGCATCCACAACTACAAAAGAAGTATTAAGGTAAACCTGACCATAGCATGAAACATGTGGATCCAAATCAGTCCCTTACGAAGCAACGCATAAACTAGGGTTTAAGCTTCTGTCACTCTAGCAACCCATCATCTACTTAGTACTTCCCAATGCCTTCCTCTAGGCCCAAACAATGGTGAAGTGTCATGTAGTCGACGTTCACATAACACCACTAGAGGAGAGACAACATACATCTCATTAAAATATCAAACGAATAATAAATTCACATGACTACTAATAGCAAGATTTCACCCATGTCCCCAGGAACAAACGTAACTACTCACAAAGCATATTCATGTTCATAATCAGAGGAGTATAAATATGCATTAAGGATATGAACATATGATCTTCCACCGAATAAACCAACTAGCATCAACTACGAGGAATAATCAACACTACTAGTGACCCACAGGTACCAATCTGAGGTTTTGAGACAAATATTGGATACAAGAGATGAACTAGGATTTGAGAGGAGATGGTGCTGGTGAAGATGTTGATGGAGATTGACCCCCTCCCGATGAGAGGATCGATGATGATGACTATGGTGATGATTTCCCCCTCCCAGAGGGATGTTTCCCCGGCAGAACAGCTCCGCCGGAGCCCTAGATTGGTTCCGCCAAGGTTCCGCCTCGTGGCAGCGGAGTTTCGTCCCGAAAGCTTGCTTGTGATTTTTTTCAGGGTAAAAGACTTCATATAGCAGAAGATGGTCACCGGAAGGCTGCCAGGGGCCCCACGAGGTAGGGGGCGCGCGCCCTAGGGGGAGGGGGAGGGGCGCCCCCACCCTCGTGGACAGGGTGTGGGCCCCCTGACGTTGATTCTTTCGCCAATATTTTTTATTAATTCCAAAAATGATTTTCATGGAGTTTCAGGACTTTTGGAGTTGTGCAGAATAGGTCTCTAATATTTGCTCATTTTCCAGCCCAGAATCCCAGCTGCCGGCATTCTCCCTCTTCATGTAAACCTTGTAAAATAAGAGAGAATAGGCATAAGCATCGTGACATAACGTGTAATAACAACCCATAATGCAATAAATATCAATATAAAAGCATGATGCAAAATGGACGTATCAAGCCTTCTGGACAATTCTCCACCAAATCTCTTTACCAGGCCATCACCCCCTCGCCTGGCCATGAGGCGCTCTCCTCCATCTGGGAGATTCGCCTTCCCCTGAAAATTAGGATCTTCTTGTGGCAATGGATTCACGGTCGCCTCCTGTCCGGCGTGGAGGTCCTGAAACGCAATGGCCCTGGAGATGGGCGATGCCCGCTCTGCGAGCCGGAAGAGGACTCGAACCATATCTTCTTCACCTGAGTGTCCGCGCAGTTCCTATATGGATCTGTTTCCGCAAGATAGTGGGTGGAAGCTGGGACCACAACAACTTCCCCGCTCTCTTCGCCAAACTCAAGGCGATCCCATCCGCAGTACGCCACATTAGGTGGCTGGCCATTGGGGTGCTTGCCTGGACGCTGTGGACTGTTAGGAATAAACTTGTGAATCAGCGAATTCCTCTTCGTCGTGCTACTGACGCTTCATTCAAATGGTCTGATTACTTGCAGCTTTGGCGGCTGCTTAGCCGCCCCAAGGAGAGAGACGCAATCACCTCCATCATCTCCCAGCTTCGCGCGATGGCTCGCCGGATGGCTCCACCGCTTCCCCCACCACCATCGGAACCAGATTAGATCGTCGTCTTCTCGCCATCGCCGCCGCCCTGCCGTTTATGTGTTATTTCGTCATGTGCCTGTGTTGGGCTTGTTGTGCTATGCCCACTGGACTTGGGTCGGTTGGTCTGTGTGTGTGTGTTGGACCGGGCCGTGGTGGCTTTGTGTGAGTGTGTGTTGCGTTTTGTTGTGACCTTGGTACTTTGTGCTTGGTGGTTACTTTATTTATAAAGCGGGGTGAAAGCTTTTTTTGTATAGTAAAAAAAACATTTTTTTCTTGGTTTAATTTTCAGACTTTACTATTCATAAAGGGTTCCAGTGGAACCATGTTCCAAATCCGCGTCCACGTTCCAAGGGCCCAAACATAGCATCTCTCTTCCTAATAGGTGTCGACTAAGGCCGACTCTTCGAGAGATACTTGGCGGTAGGATCGTGCTACCGATTGCTTGGATCGCAATGAAGAGGGGTATATTTGTCATTTCACTAGCAAAACCCAATCGCTGAGCCTTGATCAGGCTGCCTCACATTCACATGTGTTCCCCTCTTCTCTCGTGACTTTGCAACTGTGTCTCCCCCTCTCTCTCCCTGGTCTTTCTCTTATTTGCCGAAATCACTAGTTAAGGGTGTGCCACTTGTGGCAACCTGGAAGTTTTTAGTGTTTTTTCTCAAGATGGGAGGGATAGGTAAGTTTGTTCTTCTTTTGTTCCGTTTTTCCAAAACAAAATATCTTTTGAACCGTGCGTCAAAGTTACTAGCCGTTTTCACCGTTGCATGTATCAAGATGTTCAAAACTAGATCTCATGTTGATAGTTTTTGATGGACATTTTCCGGACAAATATGTGCTTTCAGTTAGTACTAGCATACACTCCCAACGGCAGTAAACTGTGCTCCTGCGTTGGTGAAGCACAATTGTGCTCCTGCGAGAAAGCACATCTGTGCTCCCATGTATACCAGATTCGTGCTTCCTCCAGGTGTAGCACAATTGTATTCCTTGCGCTCTACTCCGAAGTGCTCTGGTTTGTGCTCCCGCAACCGTGAAGCACAATTGTGCTCCTGCGTGAAGCACGCATGTGCTCCAGTGCTCCCGGCAGATGAAAAAAACCAAGAAACCAAAAGAGGAAAAAAAGCTGCGAAGGTGAAGCATAGTCGTGCTCACATGTGGTCCAGTGATCCTTACCTTAAAGATGAAAACGAAAAAAAGCGTGAAACCAAAAGAAAAGGAAAAAGCAGGGAACACTAAAACAAACCGGGAAAATAAAAATTAGGAAAAAAATCGGGTAGAGCTGAAAACCCTCGGAGGAAAGCGCTTGCTGCTTTCAGTCTCGCTCGCTCGATCACTTCTTTCCAGTCTGGCTCGCTCGCTAAGCTCGCCACATGGCACATGCTGACTAGCTAGCACTGGGTTGTGCCCTCTGCGGAGGATACCCCTCATGATCCTCCTCCCTTGGTCAATCTTGCCTCCCTCCGAGGCCTCCATTGATGCCATCTCCGGACCAGAAAGCTTCGCGTGATGGCAACGACAAAGACAACGATAGCCGTGACGCACACCTCCGTCGGACAAGGCCGTCCTCTTCATACTCAACCTCTTCACAAGAAGTGCCGGAAGGTGGGTGGCGTGACTCTCTCTCTCTCTCTCAACACACACGCCTAGGAGCCAAAGGCAATTACCGAAAACGAGAGCGGCGTTTTGGCTCCTAGGTGCATATGCATCCATTGTCGAAATACACATTTCGGAAAGTTAAAAAATTCGGAACAAAAATCACGCGTGTATATCCGGACATTTTATATGCGTTCACAAGGTTTCGGTGAAAAACGACGTTTTTTTGTGGCTTGTGTAAAAAAGATAAAAAAATGTCTCATGAATAGTTAGAATGAAGCGTCAGCAATTGTCATTTTAC
This sequence comes from Triticum dicoccoides, assembly GCF_002162155.2. Classification (NCBI taxonomy): domain Eukaryota; kingdom Viridiplantae; phylum Streptophyta; class Magnoliopsida; order Poales; family Poaceae; genus Triticum; species Triticum dicoccoides. The sequence goes on from NC_041385.1 coordinate 136,225,320, forward strand.
ACAAGCCATAAAAAACGTCATTTTTCACTGAAACCTTGTGCACGCACATAAAATGTCCGGATATACATGCGGGATTTTTGTTCCGAATTTTTCAACTTCTTGAAATATGTATTTCGACAATGGGTGCATATGCACCTAGGAGCCAAAGGCAATTACCAAAAACTTGGTCTCTATAATGATCGCAATTCGCCGACTTGTCTTCTTCTCACGCCATTGAGTGGAGTACACACCAACTAGGTTAGAATAACGACCTCATCTCATTTGCCTCGACCCCTCAATTCGGCATCAAGGGCACAAAGAAGCAACACACGGGCAGCCTCCTCCATCCTTCCGGCCCCGATCAATCTGGCGCTTGCAAGGCATTTTCTATTTTACAAAACCTCATCAAGAGGGCAGGATGCACCTACGATTTCATAAAGAAGAATAGAATTGACCCAGTTCATAAGAAAAACTTGACAACAAACCATACAAGTACTTGATTGATTAAGGGACAATCAAGCGAAAACCTCGAGCACAAGCACACAAAGGAAAAGAGAAAAAGGAAACAACAAAGTCACAGCCGACCAACTCAAACTACACTGCCTACTCGCCCACACCCAGAAAGAAGTGAACGGGATCTTTGGAGACACATTCAATAAGGAAATACGACGCCCGGAGGCGTCGGCATCGACCCCCATCGACCAATAAAACTTTCACTCAGACACCGCCCACAACTCCCTGCCGAAATCTGGGAAATGGTGGCCACACCAACAACCACTATGAAAACCCAAGAAACGACCAACCACACCCTAACGGAGAGGAGGAACATTTCTGCAACAACTCCCAAAGGAAGAGGCTCCACCGCGTTGTCGTTGATGGTAACCAATCCCCATCAAAAGCAAGGCTTCCACCCAGAGCCCTTCACACCTCCACCTCACTGGGTAGGGGAAGGTGCCCAATCATTGCCAATGGAGACCACCGACATTCGAAGACCATGGCCGCCAGATCCAAGGGTTCGTCAGTCGAGCCGCAAAAGCACCAAGGAGACAAGTTCACCAACATCCAGCCACCACCATGCCCTCCGCGCCACCACCACCACTACGCACAACGACCAAAACCACCACCGTACCAATAAAATAGCTGCCAGCACCACACCACTTGGCCACAGGCCTTGCAGACCCACACGGGCCACGCACGGAGCCCCAGAAAAAGCACGTCGGTGCCCCAGCTTCCCGCGTCCGGATCCGGAGGAATACCACCGGCCAAGGAGATCGTTTCTCTCCTTTTCCTCGACAACGAAGGTTTTGGAAGTACACACAATCTCTTGGTGGTTTGGTAATTCATGTCAACATACATTTCCTTGGACTAATGATTTCCTCGAGTCCATTTCAGCAAGTCTCTTTAGGTACAACTTGGATATTGAAGATGGAACCCCTCAAAATGCTAAGGACAAGTGTTGGCCAAGCCTCAAGACTTCATTTTATATTTAAGTGATCCAAGATCACATTGATTCTATAGGTATGCCAATACTATCAAAAGGGAATAAGGTTCAGATGATGAGCTCATTGCTCAAATGCTTAAAGTTTAAACTCCAAATGCCTTATACAAGTTCCCACATTCCCACTATATCACAAACCAAATATGCAACTGGGACTCACCGAAACATTTTACATTGGAGTCATCGAGTCACATTGATATAGTTGTTGTCCTAAACCCTAAACTTTTGGTCTCAATGAGTTGGCCCTTTGGTCCCACCAAAGAACATTTGCCAACCTTCTGTTGCCTACTTTAATTCGTTCGAAATTTCCAAAAAGTTTCAGTCAGTGACACCAAAGTGTATAAAAGTGCTTAGTTCATCACAACTCGGAGCCACCGAACAATTTCATCCAGACTCACCAAAATATCCAAAGTTCAAATCTTTTGTACAGTTTGGTTTAACCAAGTGTTTTCATCTGGTCTCCCGAAATGTTCTAAAAGTGAGTAACATCAGATTTTTGGTGCTGCCTATATATACCGCCACCTACTCCACCATTGTCTCTCGAAGCAAACACATCACATACCATATTTCTGAGAGAGATCCCCCACCCCTTGTGATAATTCCAAAGGGATTCCACTCCAACCATTGATCTTTTGATTTCTAGTCACCTCATTGCTTTCCACCTAAACCCTCTCCTATCCCAAAGATTATCTTTTGAAGAACAAGAACAAGGAGTTCATTGTCAACAACCCCAATCTATTGCCTTTTGTAGGGTGATGCCTCCTAGATTAGTTAGGTGTGCCGGGGAGTCTCCAAATCTTGTGGAGAAACCACGAAGTTTGCGAGGGCAAGGAGATCGCCTACTTCATGAAGATCTATCCGAGTGAGGCCATCCTTTTGTGGGCGTAAGTTACAATGAGATAGACAAGGTCGTTTTTTCGTGAACGCTTCATGGGTGTGAACCCTCCGTGGAATCTGGCAACCGTAATCCTTGTGATTGTTGATTCTTGTGACCGAAGTCTCCATCAATATGGATGTATGATAGCACCACCTATCGGCGAAGGAAATATGCCCTAGAGGCAATAATAAAGTTGTTATTTTATATTTCCTTATTCACGATAAATGTTTATTATTCATGCTAGAATTATATTAACTGGAAACTTCATATGTGTCCCTAGTATGCCTCTAATAGACTAGCTCGTTGATCAAAGATGGTTAAGTTTCCTAGCCATGGACATGAGTTGTCATTTGATAAATGGGATCACATCATTAGTGGAGTGATGTGATGGACAAGACCCATCCATTAGCTTAGCATTATGATCGTTCAATTTTATTGCTACTGCTTTCTTCGTGTCAAATATATATTCCTCCGACTATGAGATTTTGCAACTCTCGGACACCGGAGGAATGCCTTGTGTGCTATCAAATGTCACAATGTAACTGTGTGATTATAAAGATGCTCTATAGGTATCTCTGAAGGTTTTTGTTGGGTTGGCATAGATCGAGATTAGGAATTTTCACTCCGAGTATCGGAGATGTATCTCTAGGCCCTCTCGGTAATGCACATCATATGAAGCCTTGCAAGCAATGTGACTAATGAGTTAGTTACAAGATGATGCACTACAGAACGAGTAAAGAGACTTGCCGGTAACGAGATTGAACTAGGTATGAAGATATCGATGATCGAATCTCAGGAAAGTAACATACCGATGACAAAGGGAATAAAATATGTTGACATTGCGGTTCGACCGATAAAGATCTTCGTAGAATATGTGGGAACCAATATGAGCATCCAGGTTCCGCTATTGGTTATTGACCGAAGAGGTGCCTCGGTCATGTCTACATAGTTCTCGAACCCGTAGGGTCCGCACGCCTATCGTTCAATGACGATATGTATTATATGAGTTATGTGTTTTGGTGACCGAAGGTTGTCCGGAGTCCTGGATGAGATCACAGACATGATGAGGAGTCTCGAAATGGTCAAGAGGTAAAGATTTTATATATTTGACGATTGTATTCGGACACCGGAATGGTTTCGGAAAGGTTCGGGTATTTTTGGGAGTACCGGGAGGTTACCGGAATCCCCCGGGGAATTGTTGGGTGATAACCCACAAGTGTAGGGGATAAATTATAGCCTCTTTCGATAAGTAAGAGTGTCGAACCCACCGATACAACTCTACGCACGCTTGACGTTCGCTTTACCTAGAACAAGTACGAAACTAGAAGTACTTTGTAGGTGTTGTTGGATAGGTTTGCAAGATAACAAAGATCACGTAAATAAAAAGTAGGGGCTGTTTAGATGAAGACACAACTAAGTTAGTTTTAGTAGAGAGCTTTTTGTCACGAGAAAGTTATTTGTCCCTAGGAAATCGATAACTAGACCGATAATCACTATTGCAATTTCATATGAGGGAGAGGCATAAGCTAACATACTTTCTCTTCTTGAATCATATGCACTTACTAGATCGTTGATGGCGCGCGTTGCTGCGCCCGTCTATTTTGGCTCTTAGTTGTTAGGAATATAAGAAACTTATATAAATTTGTTTGGAGTATCGTGCATTCTTGTAGCTTGTGGTTCTCTCTTATTTCTCAAATAACCATGACCATGATGGCATACGTTGCGGCACCAACCAGTTGTCCAGCAAAATTCTAGTGATTACCGTGCATCGAAGTTAATTTTAGATGAAGTAATATATGGTCATGATTGCATATTATTATTAATAAATTTGCATAGGCGTAATGTGATTTTACAAAAGAACCGAGTTAGTTCTTGGATCTTATATTCGCTTAAAGTTGCTTTGAACTTGGTCCTCCAGTGTACATGTTTTTTTAATTATTATAGGGCGATTCATGGTACATACATGATTTGCGGTATCCATCCATTTTTTTTACACAAAATATAAAATCTTGAGGGATTTAAATATCAATTCAACTAATAGTGGAAAATGTAAACTCAGGTGCCCAATCATGATTATTCAACGACTCTACTCCTACTCCTAGATACAAACTATCCACAACGATGTTTGTGCTTCTTGTTTTGATGTTGCATTCTATAAAACTATAGTACACTTTGGTGCTTCTAAAAAATGTTAGCCTTCCTAAACTGCCATCGATGCATACAAAGCATAATGTCTAGCTGATAACAGGGTGCATGTTTAGTTTTTATTTACCACCAGAGGTGTCAGATCTTGATTATTTTTAAATATTTTATTAAATCTGTCTTCCAATGTTTCAAATCATCCCATCAGCAGGTTTATATATGTATGGCAGTGATCATCTAACTCACTCAAAATTAGAAAAGGTTAAAAATCATGCTTGCTATGGGCTCGCCATTTATCACTGACTTTTTTGTGGCCTTATGCTCCATCTTGCCTTAGGAATACTACAAGGATACATATAGTGCCCTACGACATCCAAAAGATATCAACTAAATGCAACGAAATTTCAATGCTGAAGAAATCGAAGAGTCTCGGAATTCACCATGGGCAGTGGAAGAAGATGAGAAAGTTGTACCTTTTTTGCGAATAATGAGAAAGTTGTACATGAGTAGGCATCTTTCCTGAATGACAAAAAACAAACCCAATTGCTTCAAGGGAGTTCCCTAGGAATACTTCCACTCGATGCAACAAGAGGCTCAGGAAGGTCAGTTGGTTGGATCGAGCGACCCCAACATCACCTGCATCGCGCGCCTCGGCTGGACCAAGTGCCCCCTGCTTCCCCCGCATACGGGCTTCCCGCTGGATCCCCTTGCGTGCTTCGCCTCGGCCTGATCCATGCAGACCGCCTGCATCCTCTGCATCCTATGTCAACAACATTCTCAGACCGTCTCACATGGATCCCTAGATCTAACGCCCACATCAGCAAAATTGAAGGCAAAAAATGAGAGGGCGTGAGAAGGCAAGGAATACATGTAGTTCTACTGACATAAATAAATATGGGTCATCCTCCATACCTGCAGATTGGTTTTCTCCACGAATATCTCCTTTGCTTCTTTATCAAAAATCTCCTTTGCCTTATCATACAAATTTTTAACTGGCATCTGGATCACTCAAAGTAACGGATTCCATGAACTATGAGTATGTTTTTTACTATTATAAGAGATGAGTTACAGATGGGAAGAAACAAAGTTTTATGAAGGTGGAACCTGGTGGTCTGATTAGTACATCATTTGCAGAGGAGTGGACAACACCAGCGGCCATGACTTGCAGATGAGCGCCCAAACCAATTCCGATGCTTCCCCTGATGGCACCCTCCTGTCGGTTGTGGAGGTACGTGGCGGCGACGTATGGTCTTCCCAGTGGGCGAGATGGCAGCAGTGACCACATCGTTCCATCTTGAAGGACTGGCTCCGAGCACTCCAGGAAGATGAGAAAAGGAGGTCGGGGGAGATGGGAGGGGCACCGCGGCACGAACTAAAAAAAAGGAGAAGACAAGTAGGCCGGTGAGTGGCATGGGTGGCATTAACGTATTTTAGCAACTGCAACATTACTCCTCGCTCTAACGCCAGCGGGTCTACTGCAGTCGCCCGCAACGCTGCCCCTTCAATGTCGCTATCGCTTCGCAATGCCATGCAGAAGGCTAGGGCGTTATGTGGGCTGACGCCGCTGGGAAACGCTAGAGCAATGCGGCCAAATGGGCTTCTTCCATGAGAAAAGGCTCGATTAACCAGAAATTGGCGATTTTGTCACGAGAGTAGCAACCCATAAAACGTTTGGTCCATTTTAGCGCAAGTTAACTTCATCCGACGGCCAAAAACATTCTTAGGACACGATCTGACGGTTGAAAACGTTGATGGCCTAAGAGCACTCCTAGAGTGCTTAGTTGTAATGTATCTAAATGTTTGGAACTCTAGCAAGCATCCGCAACTACTAAAAATCATTAAGGTAAAACCGAACCATAGCATTAAAGTATCAAGTCCCCTTTATCCCATATGCCGCAACCCCCTTACTCGGGTTTATACTTCTGTCACTCAAGCAACCCACTATAAGCGAATCATGAACATATTGCAACACCCTATAGCGGGAATTCCTCACGCTTGTGCGACACAGAGAGCACCATAGGACAACACCAATAATAAAACATGCAACTCAAACCAATCACGATCATCAATTAACCCATAGGACAAAACTCAAACATCATAAGATAGCCATACATCATTGGGAAATAATATATAGCGTTGAGCACCATGTTTAAGTAGAGATTATAGCGGGTAAAAAAGAGGTTACACCACTGCATAGAGGGATGAAGAGTTGGTAACGAGGGCGGTGAAGTTGTTGGTGTATATCGCGGTGATGATGATGGCCCCCGGCAGCGCTCCGGCGCCACCAGAAGCGAGGGGGAGAGAGCCCCCTTCTTCTTCTTCTTCTTCCTTGACCTTCTCCCTAGATGGGAGAAGGGTTTTCCCCTCTAGTCCTTGGCTCCCATGGCATGGGAGGGGCGAGAGCCCCTCCGAGATTGGATCTGTCTCTCTGTCTCTCTCTGTTTCTGCGTTCTCGATTCTTCCCTTTCACCGTTTCTTATATTCCCGGAGATCCGTAACTCCGATTGGGTTGTCCTTTGGACACAATTTCTATCCGTATATTGGCTTTCTTGCGGAAAAAGAAGAGCAGCAACCGTCTTACGGGGTGCCCACGAGGGTCAGGGGCGCGCCCCCCTGCCTCGTGCCCCCCTCGGGCACCGTCTCACATCGTTTTTTCTTCCTAAAAATCATAAATATTCCAAAAATGATCTCTGTCCGTTTTTATCCCATTTGGACTCTGTTTGATATTGGGTTTCTGCGAAACATAAAACATGCAAAAAAACAGGAACAGGCACTGGGCACTGGATCAATATGTTAGTCCCAAAAATAATATAAAAAGTTGCCAAAAGTATATGAAAGTTGTAGAATATTGGCATGGAACAATAAAAAATTATAGATATGACGGAGACGTATCAGCATCCCCAAGCTTAATTCCTGCTCGTCCTCGAATAGGTAAATGATAAAAAAGATAAATTTTGATGTGGAATGCTACCTAGCATAATCTTGATCATATATCTAGTCATGGCATGAATATTAAGACACGAGTGATTCAAAGCAATAGTCTATCATTTGACATAAGAACAATAATACTTCGAGCGTACTAATAAAGCAATCATGTCTTTTCAAAACAACATGGCCAAAGAAAGTTATCCCTATAAAATCATATAGTCTGGCTATGCTGCATCTTTATCACACAAAATATTCAAATCATGCACAACCCCGATGATAAGCCAAGCAATTGTTTCATACTGTTGACGTTCTCAAACCTTTTCAACTTTCATGCAATACATGAGCGTGATCCATGGATATAGCACTATAGGTGGAATAGAGTATGATGGTGGAGGTTGTGTGGAGAAGACAAAAAGGGAGAAAGTCTCACATCGACACGGCTAATCAATGGGATATGGAGATGCCCATCAATTGATGTCAATGTGAGGAGTAGGGATTGCCATGCAACGGATGCACTAAGAGCTATAAGTGTATGAAAGCTCAAACTGAAACTAAGTGGGTGTGCATCCAACTTGCTTGCTCATGAAGACCTAGGGCATTTGAGGAAGCCCATCGTCGGAATATACAAGCCAAGTTCTATAAAGAAAATTCCCACTAGTATATGAAACTGACAATATATGAGACTCTCTATATGAAGAACATGGTGCTACTCTGAAGCACAAGTGTGGTAAAAGGATAGTAACATTCCCCCCCTTTTTTTTTCTTTTGTTCTTTTTTTTCTTGCGGGCTTCTTTGGCCCCCCTTTTTTATTTAGGCTTCTTTGGCCTCTCCTTTTTTATGGGGCAATGAACTATAATGATGATCATCACACTTTTATTTACTTACAACTCAATATTACAACTCGATACTAGAACAGATATGACTCTATATGAATGCCTCCGGCGGTGTACCGGGATGTGCAATGATCTAGCATAGCAAAGATATCAAAAAACGGACAAGCCATGAAAACATCATGCTAGCTATCTTACGATCATGCAACGCAATATGATAACGAATGCTCAAGTCATGTATATGATGATGATGGAAGTTGCATGACAATATATCTCGGAATGGCTATGGAAATGCCATGATAGGTAGGTATGGTGGTTGTTTTGAGGAAGATATAAGGAGGCTTATGTGTGATAGAGCGTATCATATCACGGGGTTTGGATGCACCAGCAAAGTTTGCACCAACTCTCGAGGTGAGAAAGGGCAATGCATGGTATCGAAGAGGCTAGCAATGATGGAAAGGTGAGAGTGCGTATAATCCATGGACTCAACATTAGTCATAAAGAACTCACATACTTATTGCAAAAATCTATTAGTCATTTAAACAAAGTACTATGCGCATGCTCCTAGGGGGATAGATTGGTAGGAAAAGACCATCACTCGTCCCCGACCGCCATTCATAAGGAAGACAATCAATAAATACCTCATGCTCCAACTTCGTTACATAACGGTTCACCATACGTGCATGCTACGGGAATCACAAACTTCAACACAAGTATTTCTACAATCCACAACTACCCACTAGCATGACTCTAATATCACCATATTTATATCACAAAACTATTGCAAGGAATCAAACATATCATATTTAGCGATCTACAGGTTTTATGTAGGATTTTATGACTAACCATGTAAATAACCAATTCCTGTCATCTCTCTAAATAGATATACATGAAGCAAGAGAGTTTAATTCTTTCTACAAAAGATATGCCCACGCTCTAACAAATATAAGTGAAGCAAAAGAGCATTCTACAAATGGTGGTTTTCTATGTGAAGAGAAAAGGCAATCCAAACTTCAAATGATATAAGTGAGGCACATGAAGCATTCTATAAAGCCATACTCAAAAGATTTAAGTGAAGTGCAATGGGCATTCTATAAATCAACCAAGGACTATCTCATACCAGCATGGTGCATAAAAGAAATGTGTAAACTAAATGCAAAAGACGCTCCAAGACTTGCTGTAGGACCTTGAGAAGAGGTGTCTAGAGGGGGGGGGGGTGATTAGACACTAAGTACCAAAGTTGCAGTTTTTTAGTTTCTTTAAAGTTTAAGTGGAGTTTAGGCACAAGTTTAACATTCACAACACATATCAAGCAAGCATGCAAAGAGTATATGAGCAGCAGAAAATAAAGCATGCAACTTGCAAGAATGTAAAGGGAAGAGTTTGGAGGATTCAAACGCAATTGGAGACATGGATGTTTTTGGCGTGGTTCCGATAGGTGGTGCTATCGTACATCCACGTTGATGGAGACTTCAACCCACGAAGGGTAACGGCTGCGCGAGTCCACGGAGGGCTCCACCCATGAAGGGTCCACGAAGAAGCAACCTTGTCTATCCCACCATGGCCGTCGCCCACGAAGGACTTGCCTCACTAGCGGTAGATCTTCACAAAGTAGGCGATCTCCTTGCCCTTACAAACTCCTTGGTTCAACTCCACAATCTTTGTCAGAGGCTCCCAAGTGACACCTAGCCAATCTAGGAGACACCACTCTCCAAGAAGTAACAAATGGTGCGTTGATGATGAACTCCTTGCTCTTGTGCTTCAAATGATAGTCTCCCCAACACTCAACTCTCTCTCATAGGATTTGGATCTGGTGGAAAGAGGGTTTGAGTGGAAAGCAACTTGGGGAAGGCTAGAGATCAAGATTCATATGGTAGGAATGGAATATCTTGGCCTCAACACATGAGTAGGTAGTTCTCTCTCAGAAATAGGATGCTAGAAGTGTAGGTTCAGTCTGATGGCTCTCTCCACGAATGAAGAGGAGGTGGAGGGGTATATATAGCCTCCACACAAAATCTAACCGTTACACACAATCTACCAAACTCGGTGGGACCGAATCGTTAAACTCGGTCAGACCGATTTAGCAAATAATGTGACCGTTAGGGTTTTCGGTGGGACCGAAATGCAACTCGGTGGGACCGATTCGGTTAGGGTTAGGGCATAACGTAATCTCGGTAAGACCGATTACACAAACTCGGTGGGACCGATTTTGGTAATAAGCTTTCCAGAGAGTTGGTCAGGCAAACTCGGTTTGACCGATTATCAAACTCGGTGGGACCGATTTTGATAATAAGTTAACCAGAGAGTTTGCATTGTAATCTCGGTAGTACCGATTGCTCAAACTTGGTGAGACCGATTTTGATAATGGACATACATAGAGAGATTACAATCCCATGTCGGTGAGACCGAGATCCCTATCGGTGAGACCGGTTTGCCTAGGGTTTGTGGCAGTGGCTAAGACATCCAAACTCGGTGGCGCTGGATAGAAAGAATCAGTGGGGCCGAGTTTGACTTTAGGTTTATGACATATGTGTGGAAGTGGGAAAGTAGTTGAGGGTATTTGGAGCATATCACTAAGCACTTTGAAGCAAGAGGCTCATTAAGCAACACCTCATTCCTCCTTGATAGTATTGGCTTTTCCTATAGACTCAATGTGATCTTGGATCACTAAAATGTAAAATGAAGAGTCTTGAGCTTGAAGCTTGAGCCAATCCTTTGTCCTTAGCATCTTGAAGGAGTTCCCACATCCTTTAGTCCATGCCACTCCATTGTTGAACTTATCTGAAACATACTAGATAAAAGTGTTAGTCCAACAAGAGATATGTTGTCATTAATTACCAAAACCACCTAGGGAGCACTTGTGCTTTCAATCTCCCCCTTTTTGGTAATTGATGGAAACATACATCAAAGCTTTAGATAAAGATATAAGGAATAGCAAGTAAAGCTTTGGAAAGACATGTAACAAGCATAGGCTCCCCCTACATGTATGCAATCATGTGAATATGAAATATAGAAGCATGTGATAGCATAACCATGATAGAGCAGACAATGTGTTACATGTATCTTGGCTATATGCATCAGAGCAAAAAGTATTAAAGAGAATACCTTCATGCCCATGAGTCCTTCTTGCAAACAGTATGTACATCAGCAAGAATTCCTCATACACATGATTGTGATGCATATACTTACCTTGTGGTCTTGAGTTGGCTTAGGATGGAATGAACCTGTGAAAACAAGGTTAGATAACACAGATGCATCTACTAGCCAGAGCAAACAGAAGAAACCACAAGAATACCAAGAATGGGATGACATGTAGAGAGTGAGTACTGAGTACCACATTTTATTAGACATGTCCCCAAGAGTAAAGATATGCAATCAATTTAAATGATCTCTTTCCCTTAGATGTCTTGCTCCCCGTGAATCTAACATGGGATACTGGGAGAAGATAGGGAACAGAAAATCAGAGCTGAAGGAAAACAGAGCTGAAAGATATGAATGATGATCAGAGCTAAAGTTCAGAGCTAATGTATGCTAATGCAAAATGAGCACAACAGATCATATGAACATGTCTCTCCCCTCAAGAAGACATGTGGACATCTCTCCTCTTGAACACCAAGCATCTGGGATCCTTGAGAAATACTTTCTACTAGTATTCTCTCCCCTGGAGATCTCTCTCTCTCTCCCTGAAGGATCTCTCTCCCCCTATGAGATGTGATCTCTCTCTAAATGATAAGCTTTGATGTGATCTCTCTCCCCCTTTGACATCAATTTCCAAGAAGGGCTTGATAAAGATGTAATCTCTCTCTCTCCCTCTGGAATTTGTCGTGAATGAGTTTGATCCTTGAGTCACAACATAAAGCAATGATTAAAAATGTGATGCTTGTAGAGGACAAGATTCATTGACTGGAGCTGGATCAGAAGAAACACAGAATGAGTGGCAAACTGTTTTTCCTGTTATGAAATCGGTGGCACCGAGTGGTATTCTTCGGTCGTACTGAAAATAACAAATCGGTGTAACCGAGTTCATCGCAGAGAAAACACTTGTCACCTCAGCTCACTAGACTAAAAAGATCTCACAAAGATTTGCAAGGAATTTATTGAATGATATGCAATGAATTAGATGTAGAAAATGCAGAGAAAACAGAAAGAAATCTAGATGAAGTTTTTTTAAAGGGGAAACACAAATGCATGAGACAAATGCAAAAACTCAGAAAAGAACACAGGAGAACTTCATCTAGAGATGGTCGGCGACAAAGTCACCTATGTTAGAGTATATTGACTTAGGAGTCAAGTGAGATCACTTGATCATAGGCCATACTCATCGTTTAAGCTCAAAATGGGGTTGCCATTTTTTGTTTAAGCATCTTGATGTATTCACATCTTGTCGAGTTGCTTTAACTCATGACTCGGAGTAAAGCTTCTCTAAGATGGAATAACATACCTTGGTTGGTGGTGTTGTCCATGTAGTTGAACTTGCGTGGGTTGCTCAAGGTTGATGTAGCTCATCAAGAATTTGGAGCACCACTTGGAATTTGAGTCCATCTACCTACATGGGTTAGTTCTTGAAAGGAAGAGCACTTGTATATCCAAAAATGACAATCATGAAACTCAACATAGAATTTGTCAAAGGATATGTTTGAATGGTTTCGTGCTTCCTTGTCTTCAACCACCTTTGTGGAGACTTGGTGATGTAGAGATTGCTCATGATATGAGTAGATTACAATCTCATGGAATTTGATTCAACCAAGTACCTACATGGATTAGATAACATGCAAGATACAAATATATCCATGACATATGATTTTCATCATAAGAGAAATATCAAGGATTAGTCATAAGCTCATGTATTGCATGTATCCAATGGAGTTTCTACTCCAAGTTTGAAGCATCGATGATGTTCAATTCTCCTCTTAACCTGCAAAACACTTTCTCATCAAGAGGTTTAGTGAATATATCCACTAATTGCTTTTCGGTGCGAACATGCTTAAGATCAATGTCACCCTTAGCAACATGATCTCGAATGAAATGATGACGAACTTCAATATGCTTAGTTCAAGAATGTTGCACAGGATTATGACCAATTTTGATAGAACTTTCATTATCACAAAGCAATGGAACATGTCTCACATATATCCCATAATCTTTAAGAGTTTAGATCATCCAAAGTAATTGAGCACAACATGAACCAGCGGCAATATATTCAGCTTCGATGGTGGATAAGGATACCGTGTTTTGTTTCTTGGAGGACCAAGACACAAGAGATCTACCAAGAAATTGACAATACCCAAAGTGGACTTTCTATCAACCTTGTCTCTGGCATAGTCCGAGTCGGAATAGCCAACAAGATCGAAAGAGGCCCTCTTAGGATACCAAATGCCAAAATTTGGTGTATGGATTAAGTATCTCACTATCCTTTTCACGGCCTTAAGATGACATTCTTTAGGAGCAGCTTGATATCGTGCACACATGCACACACTTAGCATAATATCGGGACGTGAAGCACATAGATATAACAATGAACCAATCATAGAGCTATAAACCTTTTGATCAACCGGTTCACCATCTTTGGTCAAATCAAGATGTCCACTAGTAGGCATGGGTGTAGACATACCTTTGTATTCTTGCATATTGAACTTCTTGAATAAGTCCTTAGTGTACTTCGTTTGAGAGACAAAAGTACCTTCCTTAGTTTGCTTGATTTGCAACCCAAGAAAGAATTTGAGTTCACTCATCATAGACATCTCAAACTTCTCCGACATTAGCTTCCCAAACTTTTCACTAAAATGAGGGTTAGTTGAACCAAATATAATATCATCAACATAAATTTGGCACACAAAGAGTTCACCATTAACCCTTTTAGTAAAAAGAGTAGAATCAATTTTCTCAATTTCAAAGCCTTTTTCAATAAGGAACTTGGTCAAGCATTTATACCATGCTCTAGGAGCTTGTTTAAGTCCATAAAGAGATTTGTGAAGTTTGTAAACATGATTGGGTTTCTTAGGATTGACAAAGCCGGGAGGTTGTTTAACATAAACTTCCTCCTCTATTTCACCATTTAGAAAAGCACTTTTAATGTCCATTTGGTACAAGGTGATATCATGGTTATTAGCATAGGCAAGTAAGATGCGAATGAACTCAAGTCTAGCAACGGGGGCATAAGTCTCACCATAGTCCATACCTTCGACTTGTGTGTAGCCTTGGGCGATGAGACGTGCTTTGTTGCGAACTACTTGTCCATCTTCATCTTGCTTGTTGCGAAACACCCATTTGGTACCGATGATGTTGTGGTTGTTGTCGGGCTTCTCAACCAATGTCCAAACTTGGTTCCTCTCAAAGTTGTGTAGCTCTTCATGCATAGCATTTATCCAATCCGGATCTTCCAATGCTTCTTCGACCTTCATAGGTTCAATGCTAGAGATGAAAGAATAGTTTTCACAAAAGTTAGCTAAACGAGTTTTAGAGCGAGTGATTCTCCCGGTTTGAATATCATTGTAGATTTGCTCTACGGGATGGTCTTTAGCAATTCTTTCTCGAACTCGTGAAAGCTTTTGCTTGGGTCTTCGTTGAACATCTTCTTCATCATGTTCTTATTCTTGGCCTTCTTCATTGTTGGCGTTGTCGTTCTCTTGTCGTGGTGGAGAAGGAGGTTGTTGACGTTCATCTTGATGCACTTCCTCGTTTTCTTCATCTTGGTGTGTCCCACTTGTGGATGGTTCCGTATCAACTCTTGGTTCACCTTGTCGTGAAGTAGAAGCTTCCACTTGGACGGACGAGGTACTCTCCTTCACCTCCGTTGGACGGACCTTGCCAATAGACAAGTCTTGGATTGCTTCCGAAGGATCTTTGTCTCCTACATCAATTGGCAATTGCTCTACTTGCGAGCCGTTAGATTCATCAAACTTCACATCTACCGTCTCTTCAACCTTTCGGGTGAAATTGTTGTAGACACGGTAAGTGTGAGAGTCTGAGCCATAACCTAGTAGGAAACCTTCATGAGACTTAGGAGCAAATTTAGAACGATGATGCTTATCAAGAATGTAGCACTTTGAGCCGAATACTCGAAAGTATCCAACTTGGGGTTTGTTACCGGTGAGTAGCTCGTATGCCGTCTTGCCGAGTAGCTTGTGAAGATACAAGCGATTTGTTGCATGACAAGCTGTCTCAACCGCTTCTGCCCAAAAATGCTTCGGCGTCTTGTACTCATCAAGCATCATTCTCGCCATTTCGATGAGCGTCCGGTTCTTCCTCTCAACAACTCCATTTTGTTGAGGTGTGTACGTAGCCGAGAACTCGTGTGAAATCCCTTCTTCGTCAAGAAAGGTGTCCACATTTGCGTTCTTGAAATCTGTTCCGTTGTCGCTGCGAACCTTCTTGATCCTCACTTCAAACTGATTTTGGGCCTTCCTAGCGAAGTTTTTGAAGATCTTTTGAACCTGCGATTTATCATCAAGAAAGAACACCCACGTAAATCTGGAAAAATCATCAACTATAACTAGACCAAAAGAATTTCCACCGAGACTCTTGTAAGAGTTGGGACCAAAGAGATCCATGTGAAGTAGCTCGAGTGGCCTCTTTGTGGTCATGATGTTCTTCACGGGATGCCTTCCTCCAACCTGTTTACCTGCTTGACAAGCACTTCAAAGTCTATCCTTATCAAAAATGACATCATTAACTCCAAGGATATGATTTCCTTTAATAAGCTTGTCAAGGTTTCTCATGCCAACATGACCTAATCGTCTATGCCATAACCAGCCTTTGGAGGATTTAGCAATGAAGCAAGTTTTAGGTTGAGCCTTTTTAGTGAAATCAACAATGTATAGATCACCTCTACGCACACCGGTAAAGACCATTTTATGATTATCTCGACGAAACACTTGGCAATCTACTTCAGTAAATAGAACATTGAAACCGAAATCAGCAAGTCTAGATACTGAAAGTAAGTTGTAACCAAGAGATTCAACGAGCATAACATTTTGTATGGAGCTATCACGTGATATGGCCACCTTACCGAGGCCAACCACCTTACCCTTTGAGTTGTCACCGAAAGTGACATACTTTCGAGGACTATCATTATCAGCAAGCTCACGAAACATGTCTTTATCTCCGGTCATGTGATCGGTACATCCACTATCAAGAACCCATTCCTTTCCTCCTGACATATATCCCCGAAGATTTGCCATAAGACCAAAATGTCTCATTGCATCATCAAGATCGAAGTCACTATCATCATCCTCATCATAGTATCCATGTTCAACATCGTCATGTGGTGGATCAAATCCTAGAGAGGGTGATTCATTAGAATGAGTTTTACAATAATCTTGTCTATGAATTCTTATAGCTTCGGAAATAATGTCAATAATAATACCAACATTTCCTTTGGCACGCATAACGTTTGTAAGCTCAAATAAACGATCACCAAACATACGATCACTAGTATTCATTTTACTCAAAGCAATAGACTTATGGAGAATTTCATCTAGATTTTTCAAGGAATAATCTGGAAATCGTTCCTCAAGAAATTTCCATATGGTGTAGGCACACTTAAAAGTAGGAAAACATCCAATCAAGTTTCTAGGCAATCCTCTAATGATAAGTTAGGCAGTTCTAAGATTCCTAACCATGTCAATTGACTCATCATGGGTTGGATGCATAGGATCAACATAAGGTGCACAAGGGCTAGCAATGTACTTGTTAAAATGATATTGATTGAAAATAACAAGCATCTCATTTTTCCACTCATGAAAATACTCTCCATCAAGAATAGGCACTCTATGTCTAAGACTCCCCAAAGTAGACTCATCCATCTTCTTCCAATGGTGATTAAACCAAGGCAATCGAGACCAATGTTATGATACCACTTGTAGGACCTTGAGAAGAGGTGTCTAGAGGGGGGGTGATTAGACACTAAGTACCAAAGTTGCAGTTTTGAAGTTTCTTTAAAGTTTAAGTGGAGTTTAGGCACAAGTTTAACATTCACAGCACATATCAAGCAAGCATGCAAAGAGTATATGAGCAGCGGAAAATAAAGCATGCAACTTGCAAGAATGTAAAGGGAAGGGTTTGGAGGATTCAAACGCAATTGGAGACACAGATGTTTTTGGCGTGGTTCTGATAGGTGGTGCTATCGTACATCCACGTTGATGGAGACTTCAACCCACGAAGGGTAACGGCTGCGTGAGTCCACGGAGGGCTCCACCCATGAAGGGTCCACAAAGAAGCAACCTTGTCTATCCCACCATGGCCGTCGCCCACGAAGGACTTGCCTCACTAGCGGTAGATCTTTACAAAGTAGGCGATCTCCTTGCCCTTACAAACTCCTTGGTTCAACTCCACAATCTTTGTCGGAGGCTCCCAAGTGACACCTAGCCAATCTAGGAGACACCACTCTCCAAGAAGTAACAAATGGTGCGTTGATGATGAACTCCTTGCTCTTGTGCTTCAAATGATAGTCTCCCCAACACTCAACTCTCTCTCATAGGATTTGGATCTGGTGGAAAGAGGGTTTGAGTGGAAAGCAACTTGGGGAAGGCTAGAGATCAAGATTCATATGGTAGGAATGGAATATCTTGGCCTCAACACATGAGTAGGTAGTTCTCTCTCAGAAATAGGATGCTGGAAGTGTAGGTTCAGTCTGATGGCTCTCTCCACGAATGCAGAGGAGGTGGAGGGTATATATAGGCTCCACACAAAATCTAACCGTTACACACAATCTACCAAACTCGGTGGGACCGAATCGTTAAACTCGGTCAGACCGATTTAGCAAATAATGTGACCGTTAGGGTTTTCGGTGGGACCGAAATGCAACTCAGTGGGACCGATTTAGTTAGGGTTAGGGCATAACGTAATCTCGGTGGGACCGATTTTGATAATAAGTTAACCAGAGAGTTTGCATTGTAATCTCGGTAGTACCGATTGCTCAAACTTGGTGAGACCGATTTTGATAATGGACATACATAGAGAGATTACAATCCCATGTCGGTGAGACCGAGATCCCTATCGGTGAGACCGGTTTGCCTAGGGTTTGTGGCAGTGGCTAAGACATCCAAACTCGGTGGCGCTGGATAGAAAGAATCAGTGGGGCCGAGTTTGACTTTAGGTTTATGACATATGTGTGGAAGTGGGAAAGTAGTTGAGGGTATTTGGAGCATATCACTAAGCACTTTGAAGCAAGAGGCTCATTAAGCAACACCTCATTCCTCCTTGATAGTATTGGCTTTTCCTATAGACTCAATGTGATCTTGGATCACTAAAATGTAAAATGAAGAGTCTTGAGCTTGAAGCTTGAGCCAATCCTTTGTCCTTAGCATCTTGAAGGAGTTCCCACATCCTTTAGTCCATGCCACTCCATTGTTGAACTTATCTGAAACATACTAGATAAAAGTGTTAGTCCAACAAGAGATATGTTGTCATTAATTACCAAAATCACCTAGGGAGCACTTGTGCTTTCACTTGCACATATCGCATGAACGAAACGAATCCGAAAACATACCGATACTTGTTGAAGAAAGAGGGGATGCCTTCCAGGGCATAGCCTAGATTAGACTCTTGAGTCTCCTTGAATATTTACTTGGGGTGCCTTAGGAATCCCCAATCTTGAGCTCTTGCCTCTCTTCCTTTTCCTCATATCGAGACCTCCTCGATCAAACACTTCATCCACACAAAACTTCAACAGAAAACTCGGTATGATCCGTTAGTATAATAAAGCAAATCACTACTCTAAGTACTGTTGCAAACCAATTCATATTTTGTTTTTTCATTGTGTCTACTGTAATATAATTTTCCATGGCTTAATCCACTGATAGAAATTGACAGTTTCATCAAAACAAGTAAACTATGCATCAAAAACAAAAATCTATCAAAAACAGAACAGTTTGTAGAAATCTGAACATTCACGATACTTCCGGTACACCAAAAATTCTAACACAATTAGGAAAAATAAAAAATTTGTACATAAAGACAGTGCAAAAAGAATCAAAACCATTTGACGTTCGAGTAAAAAAGGTAAAATTGCGCACTATAGCCAAAGTTTCTGTCCTGCACCGCACAAACCAACAAGCATTGTAAACATCCTAAAGGCAAACATTGGCACATTATTTTCATAATACAATGGAATTGTACAAGGGGATAATTATTTTTGATGAAAAGTTTCTGTAATTAAGATTCACAAAGTTTTCGTGAGCATGAACAAAGTTCAAGGAGCTCTTCCATTTCAACAATGCTTGTCTCTCTCACTTTCACTTTCCTTTTTGAAAAGTTTTGGTTCCCCTCTTTATTTTTTTTGTTTTTAGACTATATGAAACACACAACATAAATAAATGACTCTCTAAAACTTCCGGGTTGTCTCCCTGGCAGCGCTTGCTTTAAAGCCATTAAGCTAGGCATATAGTGCTCAAGTAATGAATCCACCCGGATCCCAAGGTATTACTACAAAAAAATACACTTATGTGATGATACGTGTTTGTCACAGTAGGTCGCGTTTTCTGTCATGCATGTACATCCATGACGATTTCATGACAGAATCAAGATAGTCATACCTGTGCTATCGTAGAAATGTTCCATGACATTACCAAAATTATCATCACGGAAGTGTCCACTTCCATGACGATAAATCACACGTCACAGAAGTGCTTTCGTCAAGGGTGACCGACACATGGCATCCACCGTAATGGAATGCTGTTAAGCTATCGGGTTGGTTTTGGATCCGATTACCCGTTAACAGCCCCGACCAATGGGGATTTTCCACGTGTAAAATCATCATTGGCTGGAGGAAACACGTGTTGGCTCATTGCTGGGACAAATGTTACCCACTCATTGGACAGAAGGCGCCTATGATACGTCGACACGTGGCACGACCCAACATAGGCCCATTCCTGTGAAAAGGCCGCCCCGTTTGACTTGGTCAAAAGGTGGCGGCCCGGCCCATGGAAAGCCTGTTAATGGCCTGTTCGCATATAGCCCATTTACAACCCGCTAACCCAAGTCCCGTTACGCCCTATTCGAATTAGGCCCAGTAGCATCATCTGGGCCATCCAATATGATTCCAGCCCGTTTTCACTTCTGGCCCATGTATGGCCCATGACGTCTTTTGGCCCATATGAGGCCCTATGTAACTCTTGGACTATTAACGGCCCGTGGTGAAACTGGCCCATAACAAATAGTGTATCACTTTACACCCATTAACGGCCCGTGGTGAAACTGGCCCATAAAGAACAGTGTATCGCTTTATACCCATTAACGGCCCGTTATTCCGTTGGGCCATTTCTAGCCCATGTTATCTTTCGGCCTTTTCAGAGCCCATTTATTCTTGGGCTCATTTCCAGCATTCGTTTACTTACGGCCCCTTACTGTCATTTTCTGCTTGTGGGCCAAATTCAGCCCATGGTTACAGTCGGCCCGTTTGTGGTCCGTTAATACGTTGGGCCGTTTTCTTAGCATCATCAAATACAACCTATTAACGATGGCCCGTTATGGTCGGCCCATGAACGGACGATTCCAACTCTAGCCCGTTTATGGCCAGAATGCGGTCTGTTTGGCCCATGTTTGGCCAATCGATCATACGGCCCGTATAAGGCCCGTTGATGATATGGCCCGTAGAAGGCCCATTTTTTCTACGGCCCGTAGAAGGCCCACTGTTTCTATGGCCCATAGAAGGCCCACTGTTTCTATGGCCCGTAGAAGGCCCACTGTTTCTACGACCAGTAGGAGGCCCAGTGTCACTACAGTAAATATTAGCCCATGGTTATTGTGGCCTAGTTTTAAAAAATAGGTTATTGCAGCCACTAGCAAACCGCAGAAAAAGAACTGCACTAACTACAAGCAAACAAATAAACAAGACAACAAGGAAATAAATAAGCAAGCAACTTACACTAGGCTATCACGGCTATTACATATATTACATCCACTGGGCATCAAAGTTCGCCACAAGTGCAAATATAGGGAACACAGCAGCATATAAACACCACAGCAAAACAAGTCCAGAACTAAAACCACTTCAGAAGAGCTCAAGAAACAATATCCTGGGTACCCATAATGCTGGCAAGATGCTTAGCAAGCTTATTCACTTTCTCTTGTTTGGCGCTTAAGTCCTCCAGCACTTGCTGTTGCACCAGAAAGTATGCATCTGAATTCTGTAGGGACTTCCTCAGTCCTTCG
Source organism: Triticum dicoccoides (assembly GCF_002162155.2). Taxonomy (NCBI): domain Eukaryota; kingdom Viridiplantae; phylum Streptophyta; class Magnoliopsida; order Poales; family Poaceae; genus Triticum; species Triticum dicoccoides. Next base: position 136,246,726 of record NC_041385.1, read on the forward strand.
GCTTCCTATCGCATAACATCTGATCGATGTCTTTCAACTTGAAGTTGAGACTCAAGAAGCCGAACTGATTCAGGCAACGAGTTCAAAGAGCTGGTGCCAACAGTGATAGCCAGTAACTCGAACACTACATCAAGACAGGACTTTGGGGTTGTCTCAGTGTCTTCAATATAGTTTTTATCAGCTTTCTTGGAGACCAACAGGGATGTCTCACTATCTTGAACCTTGCATTACTTCCTTTACCATTGCATAACAGGGTACTCTTCTCCAATATTTTATCCGCGTTCTAAAAGAGAAACAAACAAACACATCTCAGGTTTACAATGTAGTATATGAAACTCATTTTGGTAAACCAGTTCAGTAGTAAGGTGGACAGGATAACAACAAGAAACAAACATATATGTATGTAGTATGGTCACTGTATGGTCTATATCATTCTAGTTTATGTTGCCAAATCAAGATAGATATAGTTTGAATCATATCTATTTAAGACAAAGCAGCATAGACACAATATAAGTGTGGGAAACTACACAACAATAACAACACTTGTAATGTGCATGGCATGAGAACATAACTATTTATTCAATTGAAACTGAAATCAACATAGAGCAAGTTACAACAGCAAACAACCAAACACGTTGAAGAAACAGGTTTAAAACATACCCGTTGCGCCATTGGAGTTTCAATTGCATCCTTCAAATTTGAAATTAGTTGGTATCAGTAAATACAATGATGCAATAGCAAAGTAGTATGAACCATAGCTACGTAACCTGACCTGAGAACAATTCTTCTTCTGCTTTAAGCGTTGACTTCGGTTTTAGAGTGGTGGTCCTCGTGATTTGGGCACTGTAGTTGCCTTACTAAGTGCTCGTGTTTGGGTGCTCTATGGTGGAGACGGTGCCGTGTCAACGGGAACTGGGTGTCTATCTACTGGGGTTGGGGTTAGAAGGGGTGTAGCTGATTCTCTGTCCAACTGGGTAGGGGTACAATCTGTATGAGTGTGGGTTATGTGTGGTGGGGCTGGTTCTTGGGCAAGTACAACCATGGTTCTATCTACATGACAGGTAGCACGAAATTTTCTGAAGACCGTGTTTTTACTCCCATAGATACTGCCATCACTCCCTCCAATTGAAATGGCTTATAAACAAGAAAAGTAATTGAATGTACAGACATTGTAAGATAGACAGGTGCAATGGATAGTAGGGAAGAAAACAGGGCATGAAATAGTTCACGTTTATGTTGTCTAAGCAAACAAAATAGCAGGACATAATTTCACATATATGATGGCTAATTAAACAGGATAGCATGACACAATTTCACATGTATGATGGCTAACTAAACAGGATAGAATGACATACTTCAAAATATGATGACTATGTAAATAGGATGACATGATATAACTATACGATGTGTCTATTAAAGTGGTTGGCATGCCATAAATCACAAACATGCCATCGATGGAAACATGATGGCATGATATAATTCACGGATAGAATGACATAATTTAAAATATGATGACTATGTAAACAGGATGATATGATATAACTATATTATGTCTATAGAAAATGGGTTGGCATGCCATAATTCAGATACATGCTGTCTATGTAAACATCATGGCATGACATAATTCAAATATATGATTTATATACTAAGGAAGTGAGCAGAGGGCAATCACATATATGATGTGTCAACTAAGGAGATGACATTCAATATTGTGTATATGATGTAAAAACTAAGCATTGCAATACAACATATGCATTATATGAGTAATATAACCCTACCAAGTTTGAGCATACACCTCAGGGGGATAATAGGACTGGTCATCTGCCTCTGAAGAGCTATCTGCAACCAGCAAGATATCTGCTTCAGCAGGTAGTATTGTCTGCTCTGAAGACCTTGTTTTCACTCCAGATTTCTCCATCACCAATTCAAATGGCTGATGCACATGAAGAGCAGTTGAATATACAGACATTGTCAACAAAAGCAATGAGAAATACAAAAAAAGGACAGCATGATATAATTCACATATATGACGCTTGCCTAAACAACATGGCATTGCATAATTCACATACATAATGCCTTGCAATAAGATAACATAGCATAATTCACATATATGATGTCTTGCAACAAGATGGCATTGCATAATTCACATATATGGTAATTAGACACTAAACAGGTGGCATTCACACAAAGCATGTCTAAACTAAGCAAATGACATAGCAATGCAAGATACCATACACACGATATGAGCAACATAACCCTGACAAGTTAGGGCATGCACCTCAGGGGGGGGGGATATGACTGGTCATCTATCTCTAAATCCTCCTCTGAGGAGCTATCGGTAACCAGCAATTGATGCGCTTCATCAGATAGCATTGTCTGCATTGAAGACCTTGTTTCCACTCCAGATTTTTACATGACCGTGCCGAATGGCTGATGCACAGGAAGGGTAAATGAATGTACTAAAATTGTTGACAAATTTAACACGTAATAAAAAAATGATGGCATGATATAATTCACATATAAGATGACTGGCTAACCAGGGTGGCATTGCAAAATTCACATATATGATGCCTGGCTAGACAAGATGGCATTTCATGATTCACATATACGATAAATAAACTAAACAGATGGCATTGACACGAAGCATGTCTAAACTAAGCAGATGACATCTTTAATGTATACAGTAAGCAATGCAAGGCACCATACGCATGATATTACCAACATCAGCATGCCAAGTTAGAGCGAAGACCTCATGGGGTAAATAGGAGTGGTCTTCTCCTTCTGAACCCCCCTCAGAACAGTTATCTTCCTCTTGATTACGATCCGAAATGGGTGGAGGGGGGCTGCCTTTGCGCCCACCAAGGAACGATAACTACATGAAATTTTATTGCCACGCAAGGCTCATCTCTTTTGCTCTACATGATCAGTTCCATTGTGTACAATAACTGGCATGCATAGGAATAAAACATAGTGAGATTATGTAAGGAGTGCATGCACAAATCCAGAGTGATGGTAGCAAACTGTGGATAGACCCAAAACCAATGATAGCATGCAGATAATAGCTTTAGTTAACAAATACAGATAATGGCTCCTTTAATGTTTGTTAGCACCCAACATGAAACTCATAGTAGACACCGGAGATTAACCAGATAGTAGACAGATAGTACTGATTGCTGCCCCAATATGTACCCGATAACCATTTAAAAACTCAAGTTTCAGCATTAGTTTGGACCTGACTCGGAGTCTAATAGGCGAAGACGACGATAATGTAGCATGTCATCATATTAAGCGACGCATAACGTAAGCAGACACGGAAGAGTGCGACCTCCCTTGTGGACCCTATAGTCCTCAAGGTCATCTGCTCAGTTGATGATGGTAATGCAGTTGTCGTGGCTGCCGGCGGCAGGGAAGAAGATCTGAGGCGGCGAAAGACAGTCTGGAGAGCGGATCACAGCGCCGCAGGAGCAGGACAAACCACACACGGTTTTTTTTGACACATATCTGTAACAGAAGTAACTGAGTAAGGGCTTGTTTGAATTTGAGGATTCTAACAATGCAGGGATAGGAAATAGACATGAATAGGATAGGAATGCAAGTGCAAAACAGAGAATTTAAATACACAGAATTTCTGCCAATCTCGGAGTTTGATTCACAACAATTGGAAGATCACAGGATGCAAAAAAGCATGGTGAGATTAAGTCAAACCACAAGAAAATGTACGGTTATAATGCTATGATGCTACTATCTCTTAGTCTTGTGCTTGATGAATAGGAATATGAAAAGGAGGAGAAGTGGAAATTAGAATTCCTATGGTTTTTCTTTCAAGGAGACACTAAAGGAAAAAATCCCTACAGTTTTCCTTTGCTCCATTCCTTTGCACCAAATTCATGAAAAGTAGTACCATAGGAAACTTTCCAATTCCTATGTTTTTCATTCACTTTTCCTTTCAAGCACTGGTGATTCTAGTAGGCACGCTTGAGCAAGGAAAATCCTACACTAAAAAAATGTTTTTGTGCTACTTCTATTACTTTGGACCCACGCCACTGCCATACTAGCTCAACTCCCAGGCCCATTGACAAATGCACAACTCAAACGCGCAGAGATAAATAATGATGGCATTCAAGAGAGTCCATCACGGATAGCTAAGTTGCCTGGTACCTCACTGCTTGTCATAGAGTAGGATAAAATAATCGTATTTCCTGTTACTACGAGTGCTCAGTGGACAATATATATAACATGTAGAGTAAAAAAGAGATGCAACAAGTGTAGAACCTCTTTGGCGAAGCCATGTCGATCTTAGCGTGATTGGGTTGGTCGGTGACGATGCTCCGGCTGACTTGGCTGTCGGAGGAGGGGAAGAAGATCTTAGGCGTTTGGAGATGGAGCCCGAGGTGCTGCTCCGATGTGATGGATGGTTTCGTCGTTAGAGCAGCTCCGGTGAGTTGTACGACGCCGAGGCTGAAGCAGGACAAGAGAGACAACGAACAACGTTAACCTGAGTGGAATTCTAATAGCATCTCCAATACATGACGTAAAATACATAACCACAAAGTGCTAGATGTAAAATACATCAGCCGCTCATCTCTGAACTTAACTGTCGAAACTGAATTTAACTGTCGAAACTGAACTTAACTGTCGAAACTGAATTTTGCTGTCGAAACTGAATTTTGCTGTCGAAATTGAACACACTAGCAAGGTGAGGCTACACGTGGGTTGACTGACTTTTTCATCTCTGGTCAGTCAATTTTGCAGCCGTTGGATACAAAATCAAGGGCCTGCGGTTCATCTTCAACCTCCACCCCCCTGAGCCGCCAGCCACCACCGGCCAAACAGCAGCCCCCCGCCTCCCGCGGCCGGCAATGCACCGCCCCGCCCGCCCCGAAAACACTCCCCACCGCCGGTCCGCCGCTGCCCCGGCCATCCCTCTAGGCCCCCCCGTGTCGAGCTTTTTCTC
>NC_041385.1:136251861-136315340 GCF_002162155.2 Triticum dicoccoides
CACCGCCGGCGACCACTGCCCCCACCCTGAACCCTAAGATAGATAGTGGGGTACCTCTCCGGCAAGCCCCCCTCCCCGCTGCGGCTGGTTCTTCCTTCACCCCGGTGAGCCCCCCCACCCCCTGAAAATTGACTGACCCAAAAGTCGATTCAGTCAACTGAAGTGTAGCTAAATCGGAGCAGCATCGCAAGCAAGAGCAAGAGCGAGAGCAGCAGCGCGAGCAAGAGCAATAGCAATAGCAAGAGCAAACCATGCAGGGGGACCAAGAGCAGGAGCAGAGCAGCAGCACGAGCGAGAGCTAAAGCAGCAACAGCTCCTACTGATGTGGACGTCACCACCGAGGGAGCGACGCCGTGGAGGAAGTGGCCAGTGATGCCGCCATGGATGGAGCCATGCCGTGTCGGCTCGGGACCGAGAGCCGACAGCACCGTGAGATCGAATCAAGAAGAAAATGTGGCGATTAGTGTACAACCTCTTTGGTGGCGCCGATTAGGCCGCAACTTCATCCAAGGAAACGGTGATGATGATGCTCTTCCGGTGGTGCAGGTGAAGACGGTGGTGTGGGAATGGAGGTGGCACGAAAGACGAGGGGAACGTCGGGGCAACTCCTTGGAGGTGGAGGATGGGGTGGCTGAACCGGCGGGACCACGAGATCAATGATGGATCCTCATCTAGTATGGTGTATGAGGGACGTCGAGGTGTTACTATGGACGACGTCGTCGGGGAAGAGGCTCCGACTGGGTGGCGGATGGAGGAGGGTGTGGTGCTTCGTCATGGGTTTTCGCGGCCTTGGTGTACGAATGGGTGGGCGGATGGGATGGCAGTGGGGAACCATGGCTTAGGGACGCACTTGTCTGAAATGTGGGGTAAGTTATGAAAGTACCCCCACTGAGGCGGTTCTTTCGTTTCAGGGGTACCACGGGCATTTCGCGTGTCGGGATCTCACAGGAGGTGGGAGTTTTCGCGCGCGTTGTAGTTTTGGAATAGCAAGGCGCGGGTTGAGATGGAGGGAGTTGTTGGAGCACGATGAGACAAAGATATATCTTAAATATTTCAGGCTAACAAGGCGCGGGTTGAAGAGGCAGGAGTTTCGTAGCACGATAGACAGAAACGCTAGCTTGAATTTTGGGCATAGCAAGGCACGGCTTGAAATTTTGGAAGAACAAGCTTAACGTGTACCAAAAAAAGACAATTTGCACCTCAACACGCACAACACACACACAAACACCATTTAGACTAGAGTAAGGTACATGTGCATTGCACACATGAGATTTGGCAACCAAATTATGAATAAATACCACATTATAGCATGTATGCTTTGAGTCATATATGCATGATGTAGATGTTCGTTTAATTCTTATAGTTCATGTCATTCAAAATCATCTAGTTTTTATAAGAAAGCTAATCTATTTTAAGATTCATGGAATTGTGCGTTGTAAGACATAAAGTAAAAACAAATAATGGCAAATCATGTAGAAAAACATTTGGGCAATTCTGATACGGAAGATTCTAGAACAAATAAGAAGTGCCTGTGCTTTGATGTTTGTGCATTATGCTTAAGTTCAACCATGGAGTCTTCTAGATTATACATGTGGCGAAATCTGGTGGAATCTATATGATATCCAACGGCCAGTAGTGCTCAAATTTGCCATCTTTGGACCATCGGATTCGCCTCATCCAACGACCATCTTTCAAAGTTAAAGTTACCCGCTCACAATATAAAAATATAATATATATATATATATATATATATATATATATATATATATATATATATATATATATATAGGGGTATAGATATAGATATGTGATGCGAAAGCCGCCCATCATCTCCAATTAGAATAGTGTGTCCATGCACGGATGCGACGTGGCCAAATGATGTCTGCCATCAGTATCTCAAATTCGAATCAATATGACCTTGTTCAATGTGTATACATTACAACATGCTCGTTTCCAAACAACACCGTGCAGATCTCCATTATATTTATGCATGCATGGGTTTCAAACATCAGGATCTCTTATTCAAATATTTGAATTCAACTTTACATTGATTATGACCCCACCTAGTCTTTTACACCCACACAATCGTCTTCTCTTTATAATTGTACCACTAACTTTCTCTCGTGCATGTATGCACACACACTACCAGTCGGCATTATCCATCATGCACATGCAATCTTTTTCTTCAGGTCGGTCTCCCATGAAGGCACACACCCACGCACATCCCCCTCTCCATCATATCAGGCATTCTTTATCTCTCATGCATGCATGCGCAACGATCGATGTTCCTCTATGTATGTGTGTATATAGCTAGGTCTTTCATAGTTTTCCACACAAACCGATCAATCGATATATCAAGTGAGGTCTCACCCTCTTTCCCACGTCCACAGCGATCAATCTATACCTCTCTATATAGGATTAACATATATAGCTAATACACCCACATTAATTATATATCCAACGTCCCCCTCTCATCATCCATGCCTTCCGCTTCATCTCTCAGATGCGTGCACAATGGCGAAGACAGGGGGCAGTAAGGGCTCTGCCCCCCCTAACATCACTATATATCGAGGCTAATATGAATGTGATCATTAGACAATTGCTGCTAAAAATGGTTTAAGTTCATGAATTGACCCTCCTCGTAAAGGATTAGCAATGCTTGGCCCCCTAGCTCATTTATTTCTCATGGCTCCGCCACTGCGTGCAACAGCGCACGTTCTCGCCCCCCCTCTCTAAATATCGATCTCGCACTTGTGCATTCCTTCATAGTCTCCCTCCACTCGGCCCCTCGCACCATCTTCTAGCCCCCCACCGGATTTTGCCACATGTACAATCTAGCAGACTCCACGGTTGAACTTAAGCAGAATGCACAAACCTCAAAACAACAGTGGTTCTCTTTTGTTCTAGAATCTTCCGTATCATAACTGCCCAAACTTTTTTTCTAGTTGAATTGCCATTATTTGTTTTTACTTTATGCTTTACAATGCACAATTCCATGAATCACAAAATAGATTAAGGGCTTCTTTGATTCAAAGGATTTTCAAAGGTATTTTGGAGGATTCTAATCATTAGGAATTTTTCCTATCTTGGTTGTTTGATTCGTAGGATTGTAAACCATAGGAAATTTTCCATATGATTCATTTGCACTAGATTTCATAGGAAACATCCCATCCACTCAAACCTCTTTGAAAGAATCCTGCATTTTTTCTATGCACAATCAAACACTCGTACAATCCTGTAGGATTCAAGACGGCATTCCTCTATAATCCCATGTTTTTCCTATTCCCGCGTTCTTAGCTTTCTTATAAAAACTAATTGATTTTGAATGAGATGAACTATAAGAATTAAATGAAGGGCTACATTAGGCATATATGACTCAGAGCTTACATGCTATATTGTGGTATTTATTCATAATTTGGTTGCAAAATCTGATGCGTGCAATGACGTGTACCTTACTAGTACTTCGAGTATGTGCAAAACACGTAAATTAGAATACCAATGGCACGCTACACAGTGTCTCTCTTATAGTTCATGAAGCCACGTGGCACATGTGGAGGAGTTGTCGCGACCTCCTTGCGTGGATTGATCACAGTGACGCGCTGCTGGTTCCAGAAGAATGTACTCGTCCTCCCTGAGCCATACTGGCGGTACATGCATGAAGCGAAGATGTGCACGCACGCCACACACGCACTCATTCCCTCGCACGCACACGCGGGTACACGGGCGGATGCAATTTTGTACCAAGATCCACCCCATGTGATAATTTGACGCGTGTAAAGTCGTTCACTTCATTGATGGTCAATTGATACATCGCATGCAAATTGAGTGGACGTGTGGGCGGAAGAAAGACATTATTACTCCACTGCGCGCATGCGAGTAGTTAAATCGTGGGTTGCTAGTAGTACTTCCATTGGTCTTCTTCGTATTTTGTGCCAATTTTTGACAGTAACATAATACTCCCTTCGTTCCTAAATGTAAGTGTTTGTAGAGATTTCACCGTAAACCGCATATGGATGTATATAGATGCATTTTAAGTCTAGATTCATTTATTTTGCTCCATATGTAGTACACCTAGTGGATCTCTACAAAGACTTATATTTAGGAACGGAGGAAGTATTTACGCATTTGAGCAGTGTAGTACTTGAAATTTATGTTCCGCTAAACTCATCGGGAGCCGTTTCGGGCCTCGAAACCAAAACCATCAATTAATCTTTACCTTGTTCCCATCACATTCGAAAGCCTGCTCACACCTACTAGTACGTACCAAACCTGAACATGTTCCCACTATGCAGGTATTAGTACTAGTGCTAGTACTCAGGTTATAAAAAGGGGAACTACCTAACCGAAAATTACTCTACCTTTCCTCCTCATCGGTGCTTCTTCTTCGTCCGGCGTTGCCATGGCTGGTGAGCAGAGCTCTAGGTCGAGAACTACTCGTAACAAGGGAGCGGCAACCAAAGCTGCAGAGAAAAGAGAGGGCTTGCCGCCACTCAGAGACCTCGAAAGATCACTCACAGGTAGGCGATGGCTCCCAGGAGCGCCCTAGCCGCGGAGGCGAACATGCCGAGCCGGCGGAGCCGGAGTCGTTATCTCTCGACGGCATGCCCGATCAGCTCAATAAGCAGAAGGAGTCATCCAAGGCTTGATGGAGTTGCTGAAGGAGAGCCTCGATGACATGCCCACTGAGCTCAATAAGCAGGGGGAGTTGACCGCTGGCTTGGTGATGCTGCTGAAGAAGAGCATTGCCTCGGAGAAGAAGGTGACTGGCGAAATCCTGCGACTTTAGGAGGACAAGGCGAAGCTCTGCCACAAGATCGACCTGTTGAAGGAGAAGAACGCCGGCTGGAAGAAGCTGCATGAGAATAGTAGTTCCTCAATGAAGATGCTGCAGGCCCTCGTCATGGAACAGAAGGAGGAGTTGGCGAAGCTCCGCATCAAGCACCCGACTGCTGTCAAGGTACGTAATGCGGCCGTGGAACAGATGATGAAGGCTTGCGTCGAGAAATCCTGCGTCATGGACAGAATGAAGAAGATGGCGGAGGAGACGCGCAAGGAGATGGAGGTTGTGGAGGTGATGAAGAAGCAGTTAGGACTCCGCGGCGAATTAGATCATTTGGGGTGATAATCTTCCTTCTTCTTTTGCTCCTGTGTTTCATCTTTTGCTTCGGGTGTTTCGCCGCACGTGTCACGTTCTCTGCGAGGCATGAATAGAACAATGCTTTTTTTGAGGGAATGAATAGAACAATGCTAACAATGAGATGACTAGCAAATTAGATCATTTTTTATCGCCATATGGCACTGGGCTGCCGTGTTTCATGCTCCTCCGTCGCAGTACTACTCAAGTGGAAAACTTGAGTATACCACACGGTTCTTTGCTCCTCCTCAGGTCATCGGCGCATTTATACGAGCAGTCAAATCACAAGGCCTCGCCTTCCGATAGTAATGAGCCGTCAAATCACAAAGGCCATCGCCTCTCGTGAAACCGACCAAGCTAGACTGCCCCGCCCTCTATCCTTTTAAAAAATGTATACTTTTGTACAGCAGTAGTATCAATGGATTGCGCCATGGAGCAAAACTTGAAATTAAAAAAAAGGTGGTACATATAGAGAGCGCTCGTCGCCAAATTATGCATATAGTACTATTAAAAAGTCTAGTCACAATAATGGTGTCCAGCACAACCCACCCCTCAAATAAAACTAAGCATCATGTAATTCTTTGACAAAACTAAGCACCCTGAAATTCTTTGACAACTAAACTACTGGCTATATGGTGTTGGCCATATATATTGTACGTATATAATGTGAAGAAACGAGTGGTAGTACTATACCAAGTAAAAGATGAAATGTAAGAAATACTAGTAGTATGTACGCACTGAAGAGTTAAAGTAACGAGAAGAAACATAACATAGTTCTGCTGGGGGCTCAGCACAACACACCCCTCAATTTAAATTAAGCACACCTGAAATTAAACTTTGCAACTATTCCGATAGACACTGCATTAGAACCACCATGAGCAACAACACTGCCACCTTACTCGGAGTCCTCGTCCACATCCTCGACTTCATCCTTGTCCCTCTTCCTCTTGGCCGATACTTCTTTGCTTGAACCGCACACTTGTCTCTTGCTCTTCATCCAACCCTTGTAGATATTGAAGCAAAGGTAGCCATCCATTGCAACGTAGTGGATGTGGTCTATATCTAGTACATTCCACTACCATGCATAACGATGAAACGTGTATGGAGGTTTCTCCAGATTACCGTACGAAGGATGAACCATGGCTCCTGCCAGGGTCAACATTGAAGGCTGACGAGAGGACACTAGCCGATTCTTTTGGAGGTCGAAGGAGTTGCCTACAACGAGGCCTATCCGACCCAGGACTTCTTTGTCGTTCCCAAAGTCTACAGTAACGAATTTGACTAGGTTGCTCTCGAGGAAGTCCTTAAAATCCAGGCATTCAACATCGGCATGGCATATGTGGTAGACCAAGCATAAGTCATGCACACAAACCTGGATCACGGCGGGCTTCTTCCTCTCTTCGTCCTTTAGATCCTTCTCTCGTCCCAGGACTGAGGTGTACTCAACATCTAGCCCAGCGACCCACTCATCATCTGAGTTTTCGAACGTGCGTCTAAAGCGAGAAATGCATCCTTTCACCATCACGGAAGAACGGGTGTAGATGACGTCGAACTCATCGCCGGTGATGGTTCTAACCTTGTACTCACCGCCGATCGTGGAGATTTGGGACGCCATGGATTTGGGAGGAGGGTTAGGATTAGTGGAACTGCCGTAATGTGAATGGACGGGACGACTAGGAGCGAACCGCCGTAGTATTAAAGGACGTGCGGGAACGAGTAGGAGCGAACTACCAGCGTGCAAATGGCAGGGTAGTGGCTTTCCATTCTCCCATGATACGGGCTTCCGAGAGCCCTTGGATCTGAGATCGAATGATTGCATGGCGTGATTCTAGACCTATGGGTGAATATCCTATCCTGGAGGGTTATTCTGAAAATTTTCAACAACTTAGCATGCAACCGTTTGATCTCAGATCCAAGGGCTGCCAGCAGCCCGTATCATGGTCGCGCTTACCACGACCGTCGCGTCGCTCGCGCGGTCGCGCCCTTGGAGATTTAACATGGTGCGTTAGGCTATCTGATGTTGGCATGTCATACATAGTCATCACTTAGTCACTCATACTACAACAAGGTTGGCTATAAGTGTATTATTTTACTCCTCTCTATCTCTTTCTTCGTACTCCCTCCGTCCCATAATATAAGAACGTTTTTGACACTAGTGTAGTGCCAAAAACGTTCTTATATTATGGGACACAGGGAGTACTAGTATTTATTGCATTTGCCAAGGAATGACCTCTTCCAATGAAATGGTATTGCTAAGTTTGCTTCACTTAATTAGCTATAGACTCAAAATTGTCTTTTCACCTAGGTACACGTGCTTAGCACTGTTTCTTCCTTGGGTCACCAAACTAGTCTCTCTCTTCTTGATTAACTTGCCACATCAGACTTTATGCCTATGTGGCAAGCTTAGCACCTGTAGGAGCAAGTAAGGCTGCTTGTAATGGGAGTAGTATCCTGCATTCCAACTATGCAATCTTGATGAGGTGATGTCGAATTAAATGAAGAAAAGAGAGAGTTGAGTATCATAATATAATAGTGTAGTATCATATCAAATGATGTGCTACTATGTATCATGCATGACAATAAATAAACTATCCTATGATACCAACACATGATGCTATGCATTATGGATGTAGTATCATACAAAAGTATCATATGCATGATACTAGTATATGATACTCTCCATTACGACCAACCTAAGTACAATAGTGCACTTTACATGGCATTTTTGCATATGTGGAGGAAATAGAGGCAAGGAAAAAGTGGAGAAGTGGGCTCTCATGCAAGAGCCAGCCTCTACTACAGTCTACATGGTGGAGCATTATGAGAGGCACCTGTATGGAGGTGGTCAGGAATCGGGAGACTCACGCCGGTCATAGCGCCGCAGTTAAAATGATAATGGCAAGTCAAATCACGGGGCCCCACCTGTCCAGCAGTAACTCGATGTCAAATCACACAGCCCTATGTTTGCAACAGCCTACTCCCTCGTCTTCTCGCGTCTCTGTCGAATCGACTAGGCGGAACTGCCCTGCCTCCTATTGCGCAGGAAAAGCCCCGCCCTCGACTTTTAAATAGTATACAGTATACCAATTTTGTATCCATGGATTGCGCCATGGAGCAAAGCCTCTAGAAAACGGCGGTACACATGTACGGAGTATACAACATGCCCGTCGCGTTCGCGTCGCACCCCAGACGGTCGGTCGATCTGGCACGCTGCTCTCCGAATGGAACGCGCGTCATATTGCATTTGCACACACATGTGGATGGCAATTGAGAACCAACCATAGGCACACTCCCCGGCCCCGCAAGTTGGGTGACTTAATAGAAGAGGGATACGAGCGATAGTACTAGAGAAGTGTTGTACTACGTTGGTGCCTGGACGATCCCTGCAAGACACGGAAGATTAGTTCGTCCATGCATGTGACCAGACTCCAGCAGACACACCTGGATTGGCTATCATCTACATATCGTGCAGGCTGTGTTGTACATGGCTGTAGTTGTGGTGAGAAATCTAAAAAAAGGATTCTTGTCATCTCGCAAAATTAGGTGTCATGTGCTTCGGATCACTGCGAGGGTTAAACAACGACAACTGAGTTGGGCTAGTCATTGGGGGCACAAGCACGAAGACTACTCGGCTGCCATCTAGGTCAAGCCGACTATGTTAATTAGGACATCTATTAACCTACCCCTTTTCTACGAGTTTATCTTTAATTTGAGCTTTGTTCCTCGTCTAGTTTGTCCGTCGGGATTCACGTTGTCTCCTTTGGGCAGTGAGGTTATGATTTCTTGTCATGTGGCATTTTTTGTGTTATATGTTATAATCCGGCGCTTCAGATCAAAATGACGACAACTGTGCCTCCGGGCCACGTGCATGAGGACTTCTCGACAGTCCTTGACGAGGTCAAGCCGGCTCCGGTAAACAAAAGAAAACTAGTACTACTCCACTATATAGGCAGGGGCCTCCGCGCTTGCTTGCTAGTGTTGCTCTCTTCACACTGTCTCGGCCTCTCCAGATCTAAACACGACAATGGTGGCCACTCTCTCTCTCTCTCTCTGCTCACCACTGGTCATAGATCCAGCCGGATCCTCTCCGCCGGGGAAGGTGAGAAGGTGCAACGTTCACACGGTCGTCCTCGGTGACGGCTCTTTCCCACTGCTGGGCGCGTCCCGATCAGCCTGCATTGCCGTTCTCTCCCAAGCTCCGCTGGCGAGGGAGGGCCTCTGACCCCTTCTTCCTCGGTGCCGTAGTGTGGGCAGATCCGGCCTCCCGCCGCCTACCTAGCGACATCCCGGCGACCATCAGGTATAACTTCCTTTGAAACCGGCCTTGCTCTACTTCCCGAGCTCCTGACGTCGCTGCATTTGTATCTTCTACTATTTCCCAGCCCCCCTCGTAGATAGGATCGATTGGCTGTTCGAAAACCACCTAATGTTTTTACGTTTAAGAGGTAAAAATACTTCATGCACTCGAATCTAGTACTACTTGGTTCAAACAAGGAAGAAAGGGGGTGGGGGTGGGGGAGGATTTGTTACCTAAATCTAGTACTTGGTCAAAAGAGGAAATAATGGGGGCGAAAAGTAGCAGAGACTGGCTATCCAACTGGTCTCTAGGTCTAATAGGGAAATAAAGGGAAACACAGTACAAACTCAATATAAACCCGATCTATTGGTTGAAAAAGGAAAGAAAGTGGGGACTGGGGGACAAGTCAACAGAGTAAGTCCAACACTAGTTTTTCTAGCCTCACACAGTATAGGGTGGCTATACCGAACAAAAATGGGACCAACCCAGATATCCCGTTCTGATGTTTGTTGCCTCGAGCCACTCTTATGTAATGCCACTGGTAAAATGTAGCAGTCGCACTGTTAAAAGTAAGGACACGTTAAACCAATGTTGTTTTCAATGTAATGCCTCCAGTAATATGAATCAATGGCACTTTTTTACATGTCCTGCTAAATTTCCCATTAAGATAAGTTGGTTCTTTTTGTTAGAAATGCAACTGTCTTGGTCCGCCTACTCTCCCGTGCCCAAAGTAATGTCGTATTTAACGGTTGTCATAGTTAATCCTAATGCCCACACTAATATCTAACAATGCCACTTCTTTAGAAATTGCTACTGTCCTTGTAGGATTGCCATTCAGATAAGGAACATGCTTCTTTTCATTTGATGCATGTTTCATCACTTGTTAGTCGCCCTCCTTTCCACCTTTTTTGTGCAAACAAAGATATACATTTCACGCTCGATCTTAGTTGAACTGCACAAATGATATCCAAATTATAGTTGAGCATTCCAGGAGCTTCACAACCAACCTTGATGTTGCTCAATTTTATTGCAACTGATGAAGAAGAAGCTCTGTGGGTTTCGTTTTTTTGATGGAAATGGAACCGGGGCTGGAGCCCTTTTCTTAAATTTTTTTGAAGAAGAAGCTGCTAGCTCACGGGACATTGCTTCATTTTAGGTGAACTGCACCAAAAGGTCCCATGAATTGAATCATCCATGTTGGTGACTGAAAGATCCAGCTTCAGCATCCCAGTCTAAGCACCCCCGGCCTCCATCCCTGCGACGCACGGTACACCTCGTTTGCCACCTGCTTGACCCTAGTGTCATCTCTATCATTTCATTTCCAATGTAGATAAGGAAAGTGCTTCTCTTTGTTAATGTATGTTTCATGAACTAGTCCCATTGTTAATGTTTAAGCATTTCTGCAAACTGGGGTGCTTAATTTTAGTTGATATGTACAAAAATAGAGATTTGAATGTCTCAAGGCGCCTCCTTGTACTACCGCTGTACACTGATGTTCATCACTGGCAGAAGGTGTATCTGGGAGACTTGGGATGATTTCCAGTATGAGGCGTACCGTATGAGGCGTCGTAGGGCCCATCTCGCCCTCGCAGCATGGCATACTATGATACTATCACAATATTTTCTTCTATTTATTTTGTGTGTTTCATCAATTAGTGCCACTATAATGTAATCATGCTTTTTCGTTATCTGTGCAAACAGGGTTATTCAGCTGCATTTTGGTGAAGCTGCACAAATGTACGTATGGAACCGACATATATGTAGAGTGCGAGGTGTGCCAAGTAAAAATTACCGACACCAACCATGATGCATGCACACATTGGCATCCACCACCACCAGTGGGATGTGTGGCGCTCTCTGTGGACGGATCTTTCTCGGCAGCAAATCCTCTAACCAAATACTAGTAGCTTATATTGACAGTTTTCTAGGGAGTACTCTTTTCTGAAAGAAGCACCAATCTATTTTTCTTTATTTGTACACTGTGTCACAACTTTGACCCAAAGGTCTAGAGCTATTATAGCGTGATTGGCGTAGTACTCGGAGACTGATTGTAAGCATGATTTTCATTAGCTGTCACACTGATTATAAGCATGAGCAGGTGGAAGATTAGGTTAGTGTGAAGCTTACCTTAAACCCTACCGCTGCCATTGAAATGAGGCGAGCGTCGAGGGAACCGTGGAGAATGGTGGGGAAGCAACGTCGCGCCATCCGGCCTCCTCTTGCGGTGGGAGAACGAATACTCCTGTGGCTCCGGCTGGCTCTGCACCCTCACGAATGGCACACCATACTCGATCGATTCGTTATCCTTTGGGTGCTCGACCTTCGACCTATACGCCCACCACCTCCGCCTGACTGTCGCCTCGGGCGAATCTGTCTGCTCCATCACCCAGAGGAGATACTCGATGAACTCCGAGGACTGCGGCATGACTGCCACCGAGGAGTACATGTACATCGCCGCCCTCATCGCCGCCGTCTCGCTCTTTCGCATACATTGCCACATGGCCCGCACCATCCTCGAAATCTCCCACCCATTGTCAAACCAACTAAGGATCTCCTTCAACCTGGCTAACTTTGCCTGGTCGCCGTCGGCGATCTACCTGATTCGCTGTTGCATCCTCTCCATAAATGTCCTTCTGAGTGGTCTGGTGCTAGCTTTGGAAGATGGGAGGTGGTCTTGCTATAGAGAAGAGGGAGAGGCGAGACGGTGGTCTTGCAATAGAGAAGAGGGAGAGGCGAGATGGTGGTTTTGGAATGGAGATGATGGAGAGGAGAGGAGGTGGTTTTGCAATGGAGAAGATCAGAAGAGGGAGAGGCGAGACGGTGGTTTTGGAATGGAGATGATGGAGAGGAGAGGAGGTGGTTTTGCAATGAGAAGATCAGAAGAGGGAGAGGAGAGACGGTGGTTTTGGAACGGAGACGATGGAGAGGAGAGGAGGTGGTTTTGCAATGGAGAAGATCATAAGAGGGAGAGGCGAGACGGTGGTTTTGGAATGGAGATGATGGAGAGGAGAGGAGGTGGTTTTGCAATGGAGAAGAGGGAGAGGAGTGTGCGGCAGCGATTTAGGATTGGACGAGAGGGCCGGCGCGCCGTGACTGGATCAAAATCAAAATCAATTTACCCTTCAATTAAGAAAGCGACCCCACATTAACTAGTCTCCATTTTATTCTGGGTCATAATTGACCATGATTTTCGCACATAAAATATATGTTATAGATTGCAAAAATAATATAATTTGAAAGTACATTCAGATATGAACCAAACGATACAATTTTTGGTGACATGCATTCACATTTTGCTTGTCAAATATAGTACGTGGTCAAACTTTGACCCAAAATACGCAAAAAAAAATACTTCCAAGACCAGCACCGCTCTTCCGCTCTTCTCCTCTTAAACCACCGCCGCTCCTCTCTTGTTCCAATCTAAATCCAGCGCCGCTCCTCTCCTCTTCCATTTCAAAACCACCACCCCTCCTCTCCTGTTCCAGTCCAAAACTAGCATCACTCCTCTCCCGTTCTAATCCAAAACCAGCGCTGCTCCTCTCCTCTTCCATTCAAAAACCACCGCCGGTGAGTGAAGGTGCTATGGAGAAGTAGATCGATGGAGGAGTACAACCAATACGTGAGGATCGCAGACGGCGACCCTGTGAAGCTAGCTAGGATGTTGGAGACACAGTCTTGGTTTGACAACAAGGACCAACTAGCGGCGACGGCAACATCCATGGCCAAATATCTGCAGCAGAGCAAAAAGGCGGCGATACTCCCGGAGGGAGTCGCGCCGGAGTACATAGAGCTGCTCCTCTGGGCCGTGGAGCAAACATATTCACCGAATCCGATCGTGAGGGAGCGGTGGTGGGAGTATCGATCCCAGATGGAGCATCCACCAGAGATTGAAGGATCGAGTATCTATAGGGTGCCGTTTGTGAGGGTGTGCTGCCAGAGCGAGCCGGTGGAGTCTTCATCGATCGAACCCAACTACAAGAGGAGAAAAGCAGTTGGCTCGACGACGCTTCCCCGCCATCGTCTCCCTCGCCATTCATATCGTCTCACGGGGCGGCTGTCTGCCGCCGAGGAATAGGAGGGGACTGCCCCCGCAGCCCAATAGTCGGGCAGGTTGTGAATTGTCAGGAGGAGCTTAGGGTTGTCAGTATTTGCATTGTGAGTTGTGTTTTGTGTTGTGTATTTTGAGAGTACTTTCAGATATGAATGTCTTTTGAATTTCAGATTTGCAGTATTGAGCATATGAAGTATTTTATGAATTCTAGAGATCTATTTTTAGCACTTAAAATGTAGTTTCATAGGAGTATAAAAGTGCAGACAATGCGATTCTCAGAGAAGAAACCGCAAGTTTCAGTTTCAGATAAGAAACTGCAATATCAGTTTCATATAAGAAACTGCAACTTTCAGAGACAGAGCATTTATATTAACACGGCCTTTTCAAACAGGGTTAACATCATGTTGGAAGTTTTATTCATGGTGGAAAATGGAACTACCAGCAAGTTAACATCATGCTGATCAACATTCATGCATAGCACATCTTCATATGATGCACAGTCAAAATGCCCACACAATGTCGAGTGTGCAAAACACAGAGAAAACGAGGGATGAAGTTTTGGCAAGTGTTGGACGTGGTTTTGGGCTGCCCCGTATAGGATTTCATTTTTAACATGCGCAACCCACGACCTAGGATGGGAGGTCCATAGGCCTGTTTGTATTTTCTTGAGGGTCGTCATGTATCGACCGGCCTATGGACCTCCCATCCAAGGTTTTATTTTTCCTGAATATCGGCAGCCCAATTTATGTATTTTTTTGAAGAAAACGCAGAGGTCTGTTCTATTTTTCTATATAAGAATAGGAACGCCAGGTCCAACTTATGTTTCCCTTATAACTATATACTATATATTTAAATTATTTTATATGTTATTATATATTATTTTTATTTTCATCATATATTTAACAGATACTTACATATGTAAGAAAACAATATCCCACATCTTATTAACTTATAAAAATAATTTCTTAACAATAAAATCCTGGATTGTTTTGGCACGAAAATCCTAGTGATTGTGTACAAAAGCTTGGTAAGATTTAAGGACGAATGTAATAATGTCACTTATTATTTAAATATATTTATAACAAAATGCTCAGCCCCTTTTTATTTTTTGATAACATTGCTGGCCCAACCCTACATTATAATTAGAATCAGCCCAGCAAAATCATGTATTTCGAGAAAGTGCAAATGGTCTGTAATTTTTTAGGAAATAAAATAAATGGGCTGCATGGACGCTACATAATTTGTTCAACCAGCCCAGCTAATGGCTGTAATTCAAAAAAATAATAATATCAAATTGACTGTAAATTCTACCGTGCAAAAAAGACTATAAATTCTGAAAAAATGGGTTGAATACGTGCCACATTTTTGGAGGCTGAAATGTGGGCCAATAGGTCGAAGCCAACACAAGTTGTTGTCAATTTAGTCAACAAATGATTCTGACATGTTAGCCGTTGGATTTACATCCAACGACCGTCATCCATCTTCAATCTCTCGTCTTCTTCCTCCAGCGCCGCCGGGGCCACCTCCCGCCTCCTGCTGCTAGCAGCTCTGCTTAGCATGCTTCGCTATGAAGCGCTACTCCACGGTTGGCCAAGCCATCCCTCCACCCCTCCACACCTCATGTTCTTCTCCACCGACTGCCGAACCACACCGCACTAGAACCAGTTAACCCTCATACACCTCTCCGTCTGCGACTCTACTCCCGCGTCTTCCCATCTCCGGCTCGTTGCTGTCTGAGGCCTCGCCATCGTCCACCACCTTTGATGCGCTCGGCGTGGCGTGGTCAACATGGTCAATGAACGACACCATCGGAAGTCGACTGTGCGTGGAGAGGCTGACAGCTGGGTCCACGGCCGCACACAAGGAAATGCCTCCTTATTACGCGCAAAATAATGATTCCTCCACCTGACATCTGGGACCCACCGGAAGGGCTTCTATATTTCGTGAAAAACGTGCCCCCCACTGACAGGTCGGACCCACCAGCTATCTTCGTATGCAAAGAAGTGTCTTCTTATTACGCACAAAAAATGAATACCCCCTGCTAGCTGGGACCCACCATAGTGGGTGGCTGACTTGTGGGCCTACTAAGTTGACGGGGACGGAGGGCTTTGTCAACTTAGTCAATACTCCAGTGACCGTATGATGTCCATCCAACGGCCATAGTGCTTCTTCAACCTCTCATCTTCTTGCTCCAGCCGCCCAAAGTAGCACCGGTTGTGCCACCTGCTCCTGCCTCCCGTGGCCGACTGTGATGCCGCGGAGGCCTCACCGCCCCCTACTACTCCCACCGCTGGCCAGGCCATCCCTCTACTCACCCACACCGCCTGTTATTCTGCGGCGACAACAGCCTCACACCGCAGCCGAACCAGTGAACCCTCGTACTCGTATTCGCATGGGCATCCACTACTGCGTCTTCCCCGGCTCCGAGTCGTCCCCTTCCTAGGCCTCGCCGTCTACCACCGCCGTGGTGCTCTCGACGCGGCGTGGTCAACGTGGTCAACGAATGACTTCCATCAGACATGGACTATACCTGGAGAGGCTGACAGCTGGGTCCACGGCCACAGCAAGGAAGTGCCTCCTTATTACGCGGAAAATAATGATTCCTCCACCTGACAGCAGGGACCCACCGGACGGGCCACCGTATTTAGCAAAAAAATATTTCCCCCTGACTGCTGGAACCCACCAGCTACATCTTCACACGCAAGGATGTGCGTCTGGGCAAAAAAAATGATTCACCCCCCTGACTGCTGGGACCCACCAGCTACATCTTCTTACATAAGGAAGTGCGTCCGGGCAAAAAAAATGATTCGCCCCCCTGACTGCTGGGACCCACCAGCTACATCTTCGCACGCAAGGAAGTGCTTGACAGTCGGGACCCACCTGGTCGAAGCGTACATAGCATTGTCATTCTGGTCGCGAACGTGTACGTACATACTGGTCGATGTAGAGGCGCGCACGTGTCGTAGTAGAGGTGCACACGTAGCATGTACACGTACATACAGGGGCCAGGGTGCAAGAAAGAAAATACGGCCACATACGTACATACGGGCGGGGTCTCGAACGCCTACTCGCACATACGTACGGCCAGGGCTCATGTACATGGCTGGGTCGGAACGGAGAAACAACGTCGTCGTCGTCATGGGGAGGCAACGGAATGCGTCGTGTTCATGGGGAGGCAACGGACTGCTCGTGTTCATCGGGAGGCAATGGAACGCGTGGGAGCCAACCGGCTGGGTCGAAACGGAATGCGTCGTCGTGTTCATTGGGAGGGCTTGGACGAAATAGGCGATGGAAACAAGGCCTGGTGTACCGCAGAATGGAGGAAACGGCCTTGTGTTCGAACGGGATCCTGTTCATTGGGAGGGGTGTGGCTGATATGTCTCCAACATATCTATAATTTATGAAGCATTCATGCTATTATATTATCTGTTTTGAATGATTATGGGCTTTATTATACACTTTTATATTACTTTTGGGACTAACCTATTAACCGGAACCCCAGCCCATATTGTTGTTTTATTGCCTGTTTCAGTATTTCGAAGAAAAGGAATATCAAACGGAGTCCAAACGGAACGAAACCTTCGGTAGTGTGATTTTTGGGAAGAATATGATCCGGGAGACTTGAGTTCATGTCAGAAGATCCTCGAGGAGGCCAGGAGATAGGAGGGTGTGCCAACCTCCTCCGGGCGCGCCCCTGTCTCGTGGGCCCCTCGAGCACCCCCCCGACCGACTTCTTTCGCCTATATAGTCCCACGTACCCTAAAAACATCAACAACAAAGATAGATCGGGAGTTCCGCCGCCGCAAGCCTCGGGCCACCAAAAACCTCTCGGGAGCCCGTTCCGACACCCTGCCGGATGGGGGATCCCTCATCGGTGGCCATCTTCATCATCCCGGCGCTCTCCATGACGAGGAGGGAGTAGTTCACCCTCGAGGCTGAGGGTATGTACCAATAGCTATGTGTTTGATCTCTCTCTCTCTCTCTCTCTCTCTCCCTCTCTCTCTCTCTCTCGTGTTCTCTCTCGTGTTCCCTCTATGGCACGATCTTGATGTATCAAGAGCTGTTCTATTATAGTTGGATCTTATAATGTTTCTCCCCCTCTACTCTCTTGTAATGAATTGAGTTTCCCCTTTGAAGTTATCTTTTCAGATTGAGTCTTTAATGATTTCAGAACACTTGATGTATGTCTTGCCGTGCTTATCTGTGGTGACAATGGGATATCATGTGCCACTTGATGTATGTTTTGGTGACCAACTTGCGGGTTCCGCCTATGAACCTATGCATAGGGGTTGGCACACGTTTTCGTCTTGACTCTCCGGTAGAAACTTTGGGGCACTCTTTTAAGTACTTTGTGTTGGTTGAATAGATGAATCTGAGATTATGTGATGCTTATCGTATAATCATGCCCACGAATACTTGAGGTGACAATGGAGTATCTAGGTGACATTAGGGTTTTGGTTGATTTGTGTCTTAAGGTGTTATTCTAGTATGAACTCTATGATAGATTGAGCGGAAAGAATAACATCATGTTATTTTACTACGAACTCTTGAATAGATAGAACAGAAAGAATAACTTTGAGGTGGTTTCGTACCCTACCATAATCTCTTCGTTTGTTCTCCGCTATTAGTGGCTTTGGAGTGACTCTTTGTTGCATGTTAAGGGATTGTTATATGATCTATCTATGTTATTATTGTTGAGAGAACTTGCACTAGTGAAAGTATGAACCCTATGCCTTGTTTCCTACCATTAGAATACCGTTTACGCTCACTTTTATCATTAGTTACCTTGCTGCTTTTATAATTTCAGATTACAAAAACCTATATCTACTATCCATATTGCACTTGTATCACCATCTCTTCGCCGAACTAGTGCACCTATACAATTTACCATTGTATTGGGTGTATTGGGGACACAAGAGACTCTTTGTTATTTGGTTGCAGGGTTGTTTGAGAGAGACCATCTTCATCCTACGCCTCCTACGGATTGATAAACCTTAGGTCATCCACTTCAGGGAAATTTGCGACTGTCCTACAAACCTGCGCACTTGCAGGCCCAACAACGTCTACAAGATGAAGGTTGTGTAGTAGACATCAAGCTCTTTTCTAGCGCCGTTGCCGGGGAGGTGAGTTCTTGAAGGTATATCTTTAGATCTTGCAATCGAATCTTTTTGTTTCTTGTTTTATCACTAGTTTAGTTTATAAAAGAAAACTACAAAAAAATGGAATTGAGTTTGTCTCATACGCTTCATCTTTTTAATATCTTTCGTGAGAATGATGGTAAGGAAAATTGTGCTCAAGTACTAGAAGAAGAAATCTATAAAATGTTTGTCACTAAATCTTTGAATGATGAGCATGATTGCAATGTTGTTAGTATGAATTCCTTGAATATCCATGATGCTAATGATATGCAAAGCCACAAGCTTGGGGATGCTATGTTTCATGAATATGATATTTTTTGTCCCCCAAGTTTTGATGAAAAAATTTATTATGATGAAAGCATGCCTCCTATTTATGATGATTATATTGATGAAAGTGGGTTTGGAAGAGTGTCAACTTTAGGTAGTATTGATCCCACTATTTTGGAGGATGAATCTTATTGTGATGAATATGAAAGTGGATTTGGAAGAGTGTCAACTTTATTTAGTGATGATTCCACTATTTCGGAAGAGGTTCCAATTGATTATGAGAATAAAGTTGCTATCTATTATGATTATTGTGATGACTTGTATGCTATTAAGAATAATGATAACCATGAGACTTGTCATCATGATTTTAGTTTTCAATTGGATTATGCCTCACATCATAGTTATTTTGTTGAGTTTGCTCCCACTATTATTCATGAGAAGAAATTTGCTTATGTGGATCGTAATAAATTTTCTATGCTTGTAGATCATGAAAAGAATGCTTTAGTGCTGGTTATATTGTTGAATTCATTCATGATACTACTGAAAATTATTATTAGGGAGGAACATATGCTTGTAGGAATTGCAATAATATCAAGTTTCCTCCCTATATGCTTAAAATCTTGAAGTTATGCTTGTTTTACCTTCCTATGCTAGTTGATTATTGTTCCCATAAGTTGTTTGCTCACAAAATCCCTATGCATAGGAAGTGGGTTAGACTTAAATGTGCTAGTAATATTTTTCATGTTGCTCTCTTTATGTTTCAATTCTTATCTTTTATGTGAGCATCATTGTCATCATCATGCCTAGCTAGAAAGGCATTAAAGGAAAGCACTTGTTGGGAGACAACCCAATATTTACCTTTACTGTTTTTGTGTGTTCACATGATTATGCTACTGTACTAATCATGTTATATAGCTTTTGTTTCAATAAAGTGCCAAGTAGAACCTTTGGGAAGACTTGGGTGAAGTCTTTATGATCTTGCTGTAAAAAACAGAAACTTTAGCGCTCACGAGATTAGCTGCCATTTTTTTTACAGAAGAGTGATTTTAGGTTGATTATTTTTGCAGATGATTAATAGATAAATTCCTCAGGAAAACCATTTAATTCATAATTTTTGGAGTTCCAGAAGTATACATTTGATATAGATTGCTACAGACTATTCTGTTTTTGACAGATTCTGCCTTTCATGTGTTGTTTGCTTATTTTGATGAATCTATGAGTAGTATCGGAGAGTATGAACCATAGAGAAGTTGGAATACAGTAGGTTTAATACTAATATAAATAAAGAATGAGTTCATTACAGTACCTTAAAGTGGTGGTCTGTTTTCTTATACTAACGGAGCTTACGAGTTTTGTTTTGAGTTTCCTGTTGTGAAGTTTTCAAGTTTTGGGTAAAGATTCGATGGACTATGGAATAAGGAGTGGAAAGAGCATAAGATTGGGGATGCCCAATGCACACCAAGGTAATATTCAAGGACAACCAAGAGCCTATGCTTGGGGATGCCCCGGAAGGCATCCCCTCTTTCGTCTTCGTCCATCGGTAACTTTACTTGGAGCTATATTTTTATTCGCCACATGATATGTGTTTTGCTTGGAGCGTCAATTTATTTTGTTAATATTTTCTTGCTGTTATTTAGAATAACATATTTCATCCTTATTTTCAATAAAAATGTCAAGGATAGCCTTTACCATGCTTATTTTGCTAGTATACATGTTGCTGTTTCAAAACAGAAAGTTTACCGCTGTTGCAAAAATTCCCTAGAAACTTCAGAGAGTGATATATTGTTGAATATGATCTGATAAATCTTTTACAGCTTAGTATTTTGCTTATAATTTTTGTAGTTAGGGAAGTATGATGAATCTTGCATTCTTTACAGACTATACTGTTTTGGCAGATTGCTGTTATGTTTGCATTGTTTGCATATGCTTGCTTGTTTGATGATTCTATTTTAGGATAGGAGTTTTAAATATGCAGAGGAATTTAGTATGCAATGTTGAATAATAATTTTAGTGATTTTGTTACAGTAGAAAATGATAAGGTTTTGCATTGGTTTATACTAACCTATCTCACGAGTTCCTGTTGAGTTTGGTGTGAATGAAGCTTTCGAGATTTAGAAAGCGTGATATAAAAGGAATTAAGGAGACACAAAAGCTCAATATTGGGGATGCCCAAGGCACCCCAAGATAATATTTCAAGAAGTCTCAAGCATCAAAGCTTGGGGATGCCCCGGTAGGCATCCCACCTTTCTTCTTCAACAATTATCGGTTAGTATTTGTTGAACCTAAGTTTGTGCTTCTTCACATGAGTCGTGCTATCCTTGAAATGTCATTTTGTTTGCTTTGCTTACTGTTTAAATAAAATACCAAGATCTGAAATTCTTAAATGAGAGAGAATCTTCATATAGCTACATAATTATTTAAATACTCATTGATCTTCACTTATATCTTTTTGGAGTAGTTTGTCATTTACTCTTGTGCTTCACTTATATCCTATGAGTAAATGGTTGAATGAGTTGAATGTCATAAATCTGAAATTATATATATGTTTCATTTGCTTATCCCATGGGGAGTAATGACTTCACATATATGAAGTAGAGGTTGTAAATTTATTGGAGGTTAGCAAGCATTGTATTGGTCATTTGAACAATTCATGAAAGAATATTGAAGGAAGAGAGATTTCACATATAAATATATTATCATGGACATCTTTTATAATTGTGAGCACTCATTAAGTATGACATGCTAAAGAGTTGATGTTGGACAAGGAAGACAATGTAATGGGCTATGTTTTCTCACATCTCAGTTAAAGTATATTGTCATGCATCATTCAAACATGTTGAGCTTGCCTTTCCCCCTCATGCTAGCGAAAATTCCTAGCACCAAGTAGAGATACTAGTTGTGCTTTCATTATCCTTAAACCTAGTTTTTTCCATGAGTGTCCACTATACCTACCTATATGCAGTATTTACCTACCGTTCCAAGTAAATTTGCATGTGGCAAACTCTAAACCTTCAAATTATAATCTGTTTCGTATGCCCGAATTGCTCATGTAGCAACTAGGGGCTGTCAGTGTCTTCCATGCTATGTGGGTTATTATCAAGATGAGTGGACCCTGCTCATCATTCACGAGAAAAATGGTTGGTAACCGGGATGCCCAGTCCCATGATCAAAAAGATCAAAATCAAATCAAAAATAATGCAAACAAAACTCCCCCAGGTTTGATGTTAGTTGGAGGCACCCGTTGTTTCGGGCAAGCCATGGATTGATGATTGTTGATGGAGGGGGAGTAAAAACTTTTACCATTCTGTTTGGGAACCGCCTATAATGTATTGGGAACTCTTGGTTGTTATGTTGACAATGAGATCATACCTCTCAAAATTATTTATCTCTATTTCAAAATCGAGCTCTGGCACCTCTGCAAATTTCTGCTTCCCTCTGGGAAGGGCCTATCTTTTACTTTATGTCTTTTACTTTATGCAAGAGTCAAGGTGATCTTCACATTTCCCTTTTTCATTTTATCCTTTGGCAAGCACTTTGTGTTAGGGTGATCCTGATATATATATCCAATTGGATGTAAGTTAGCATGAACTATTATTGTTGACATCACCCAAAGGTGAATACGTTTGGAGGCAACACTCTAAGCCCCTATATTTCTCCGTGTCTGATTAAAACTCCATAACCACAAGTATTGCGTGAGTGTTAGCAATTGTAGAAGACTATATGATAGTTGAGTATGTGGAGTTTGCTAATTAAATCAAAGCTCTAACATAGATCCTTCCTGAAAATAAGATGAATTGCAATTGTTTGATGACTAAGAATGAAGTTTGCTCGTTTTCAAGAAAGTTTATGGTCTATGATTTAACATGTGAATAGCTTGTTACTTTATTATGAAAAGTTTTATGAGATGAACTACTGTTATGACATATAAACATGCTAGAAAAGGTGATTGAAATTATCATTGATCAAACTTGTGCACCTGATAGCATTCACACTTCATAAATTCTTTCTTTTATCATTTACCTACTCGAGGACGAGTAGGAATTAAGCTTGGGGATGCTGATACGTCTCCAATGTATCTATAATTTATGAAGCATTTATGCTATTATATTATCTGTTTTGAATGATTATGGGCTTTATTATACACTTTTATATTACTTTTGGGACTAACCTATTAACCGGAGCCCCAACCCATATTGTTGTTTTATTGCCTGTTTCAGTATTTCGAAGAAAAGGAATATCAAACAGAGTCCAAACGGAACGAAACCTTCGGCAGCGTGATTTTTGGGAAAAATATGATCTGGGAGACTTGGAGTTCACGTCAGAAGAGCCTCGAGGAGGCCAGGAGATAGGAGGGCGTGCCCACCTCCTCTGGGCGCACCCCCCTATCTCGTGGGCCCCTCGAGCACCCCCGACCGACTTCTTTCGGCTATATAGTCCCACGTACCCTAAAAACATCAACAACGAAGATAGACCGGGAGTTCCGCTGCCGCAAGCCTCTGTACCCACCAAAAACCTCTTGGGAGCCCGTTCCGACACCCTGCCGGAGGGGGATCCCTCACCGGTGGCCATCTTCATCATCTCGGCGCTCTCCATGACGAGGAGGGAGTAGTTCACCCTAGAGGCTGAGGGTATGTACTAGTAGCTATGTGTTTGATCTCTCTGTGTCGTGTTCTCTCTCGTGTTCCCTCTATGTCACGATCTTGATGTATCACAAGCTTTTCTATTATAGTTGGATCTTATGATGTTTCTCCCCCTCTACTCTCTTGTAATGAATTGAGTTTCCCCTTTGAAGTTATCTTTTCGAATTGAGTCTTTAATGATTTGAGAACACTTGATGTATGTCTTGCCGTGCTTATCTGTGGTGACAATGGGATATCATGTGCCACTTGATGTATGTTTTGGTGACCAACTTGCGGGTTCCGCCCATGAACCTATGCATAGGGGTTGGCACACATTTTCGTCTTGACTCTCCAGTAGAAACTTTGGGGCACTCTTTGAAGTACTTTGTGTTGGTTGAATAGATGAATCTAAGATTGTGTGATGCTTATTGTATAATCATGCCCACGGATATTTGAGGTGACAATGGAGTATCTAGGTGACATTAGGGTTTTGGTTGATTTGTGTCTTAAGGTGTTATTCTAGTATGAACTCTATGATAGATTGAGCGGAAAGAATAGCATCATGTTATTTTACTACGAACTCTTGAATAGATAGAACAGAAAGAATAACTTTGAGGTGGTTTCATACCCTACCATAATCTCTTCGTTTGTTCTCTGCTATTAGTGTTTTTGGATTGACTCTGTGTTGCATGTTGAGGGATTGTTATATGATCTATCTATGTTATTATTGTTGAGAGAACTTGCATTAGTGAAAGTATGAACCCTATGCCTTGTTTCCTACCATTGCAATGCCGTTTACGCTCACTTTTATCATTAGTTACCTTGCTGTTTTTATAATTTCAGATTACAAAAACCTATATCTACTATCCATATTGCACTTGTATCACCATCTCTTCACCGAACTAGTGCACCTATACAATTTACCATTCTATTGGGTGTGTTGGGGACACAAGAGACTCTTTGTTATTTGGTTGCAGGGTTGTTTGAGAGAGACCATCTTCATCCTACGCCTCCTACGGACTGATAAACCTTAGGTCATCCACTTGAGGGAAATTTGCTACTGTCCTACAAACCTGTGCACTTACAGGCCCAACAACGTCTACAAGAAGAAGGTTGTGTAGTAGACATTAGTGGCGTACCGCAAAACGGAGGAAATTGACCTCCTACAGTCAAAATGGGGGTCATGTTGATCAGGAGGGGTGTGGTGTACCGCAAAACGGATGAAACAGACCTCCTACGGTCGAAACAAGGGTCTTGTTGATCGGGAGGGGTGTGGCGTACCGCAAAACGGACGGAACAGACTTGTGTTGGAGCGCTACGGTCGAAACGGGGGTCCTGTTCATCGGGAGGGGTGTGGCGTACTGCAAAACGGGACTCCACGGGATACTGTTCATCTCCACCATCGACCTCCTCTAGCCTCCACGGGCTACTGTTCACCCACCGTCGATTTCCTCCAGCCTCGACCTGCGACTGTTCATCCATGGCTCCTGTTCATCCAGCCTCCACCGCGCGCTACTCCACCGGCTACTGTTTAACCACCCCTCTCCACGGGCTCCTTTTCAACCACCCCTCCACGGGCTACTGTTCATCCATCCCTCCATCGTCTACTGTTCATCCTACCCTCCACGGGGTCGTCCTATTCATCCAGCCCTCCACGGGGTCCTGTTCATCCAGCCCCAACCGGCTCGATCGATCGGGGTCCTGTTCATCCAGAGGCAACGCCACGGGTCCTATTCATTCACTCCCACCGCTCACTGTTCATGCAAACCCCCCCGCAACACTCACTTTTCATTCAGAAAGGCAGCATCGATCGGCTTCAGTTAGCAGCAGTAGCGAAGGAATCGCTCGATCGGATTCAGTTAACAGCCATCGATCGATCGCTCGGGTTCAGTAACGCGTAGCCTGCAGTGCAATTGCTCGGGTTCAGTTAGAGCCCAACGCCTCGCTTGGGTTCAATTAGAGCCAACTCCTCGCACACACGTGCGTACGTGTACGAGAGAAACGCGCATCGCTCGGCCCCCGACCAACCACCGTGACCGGGAACTCCCCAAAATTTTCCTCGCCCTCGCTTCTACCACGATTTTTCCATCATGGACGGCCCAAAGAATGTCATGCAGCTGCGTCTCCGGCCCGCCCAGGACGAAAAGCCCATTTTTTCATGATTTTTTGTCATAGAAGTAGGATCCCACCACATCTATGATGATACCGGGTTTTGTCACAATTATTGTCATAGAAGTGTCATATGTATGACAGTTTTTTTTCATTTGGCCCAAAATGTCACGGATGTGTCTTTTTTTGTAGTGTATATCAAAGCCAATTTTAATTAACAATGATTTTTAATTTATTAGTGAGCACAAAGTAACATATATCATGCAACAACGGAGTCTAACTCTCTTCCTATGCATCGGCATGTCATAAAAGAACAATTCATGCACACATAGTAAAGGCCAATGCATAGTATAAGCAGTTTCTTGCAATTTTATCATATTGGAAACATAGAGAGGTGGAGATATGGTTCCTCTCTCATAATAATTGCAAGTAGGAGCAGCAAGCACATGCATATCACATTCATCAAAATTATCATATGCAATGGTAAAAGGCAACCCATCAATATAATCCTTAATAAGCACAAACTTCTCTGATATAGTGTAGTTGGGAGAATTCAAAAAGCTAATCGGACTATCATGCGTGGGTGCAATAGCAACAATTTCATGTTTAACATAAGGAACTATAGCAAGTTCATCTCCATAAGCATAATTCATATTGGCATCTTGGCCACAAGCATAGCAAGCATCATCAAAAAGGGATATTTCAAGAGAATCAACAGGATCATAACAATCATCATAGCACTCATCCTTCGGTAAGCACGAAGAGGAATTAAACAATGTATGAGTTGAAGAGTTACTCTCATTAGAAGGTGGGCACAGGTAGCTAATTCGCTCCTCCTCCTTTTGTTCTTCGCTCTCCTCATCATCTTTTTCATCCAATGAGCTCACGTTTCATCAATTTCTTCTTCCATATACTCCTGCAAAATATTATTCTCTTCTTGGACAGCGGAAGAGTCCTCAATATATAGTTTAACATAGGAATTAGAAGCATAATTATATTAACAATATTTAAGTATGGCAAAATTTTGAGATTTGTAAAGAGTAGCATCATACTTTTGAATTAAAGAAGCAATTTCATAAGCACCCTTAAAAGCAACAAATTCTTCAATTTGTTGAACATCATAGTAATTATAAATACCCTTATCATATGAAGAAACGATTCCATTATCAAACTCACATTGGTAGGGAAGGTGGTTCTTAGGATTTTCAGCAACACGTAAAATCATATATTTCACATAAATTCCAAGCATAGCATTGCAAATGATGAATTTGATCCAGTAAAAGTTTCCCTTTTTTAGATATACGGTGTCGCACATAACAAGCTTGCTCATCTAAAGATTTTCCCTCAACTAAGCTAGTTGGGGTTTCAGCACGAGCACAAAGGGATCGAAGATAATCCAAATAAAAAGCTTCAGGAGTGTGATAGATTTTGAGTGGTTCTTCAACCATTGGTTCAGTAGGTACAACTATTTTTTTTGGTATTTTGCGTTCCCTACCCATAACTAAAGATAGAAAACAACTAAGAACAACAAATAAAAATTACTTAGTGATAAAGCAAACAAGCACACACGAGAATATTCACCCCACGTTATGACTCCCCGACACCGGCGCCAGAAAAAGGTCTTGATAACCCACAAGTGTAGGGGATCAGTTGTAGCCTCTTTCGATAAGTAAGAGTCTTGAACCCAACGAGGAGCTAAAGGTAGAACAAATATTCCCTCAAGTTCTATCGACCACCGATACAACTCTATGCACGCTTGACATTCACTTTACCTAAAACAAGTATGAAACTAGAAGTACTTTGTAGGTGTTGGTGGATAGGTTTGCAAGATAATAAAGAGCACGTAAATAAAAAGTAGGGTATGTTTAGATGAAGACACAACTAAATTAGTTTTAGTAGAGAGCTTTTTGTCACGAGAAAGTTATTTGTCCCTAGGCAATCGATAACTAGACCGGTAATCACTATTGCAATTTCATATGAGGGAGAGGCATAAGCTGACATACTTTCTCTTCTTGGATCATATGCACTTATGATTGGAACTCTAGAAAGCATCCGCAACTACTAAAGATCATTAAGGTAAAACCCAACCATAGCATTAAAGTATCAAGTCCCCTTTATCCCATACGCCACAACCCCCTTACTCGGGTTTATGCTTCTGTCACTCAAGCAACCCAATATAAGCGAATCATGAACATATTGAAACACCCTACAGCGGGAATCCCTCAGGCTTGCGCGACACGGAGAGCACCATATGACAGCACCAATAATAAAACATGCAACTCAAACCAATCACGATCATCAATTAACCCATATGACAAAACGAATCTACTCAAACATCATAAGATAGCCATACATCATTGGGAAATAATATATAGCGTTGAGCACCATGTTTAAGTAAAGATTACAGCGGATAAGAGAGGTTACACCGCTGCATAGAGGGGGGAAGAGTTGCTGATGATGGCGGTGAAGTTGTTTGTGTAGATCGCGGTGATGATGATGGCCCCCGGCAGTGCTCCGGCGCCACTAGAAGCGAGGGGGGAGAGAGCCCCCCTTCTTCTTCTTCTTCCTTGAACTTCTACCTAGATGGGAGAAAGGTTTCCCCTCTGGTCCTTGGCTCCCATGGCATGGGAGGAGTGAGAGCCCCTGCGAGATTGGATCTGTCTCTCTGTCTCTCTCTGTTTCTGTGTTCCCGATTCTTCCCTTTCACCGTTTCTTATATTCCCGGAGATCTGTCACTCTGATTGGGTTGTCCTTTGGACACGATTTCTATCCGGATATTGGCTTTCTTGCGGAAAAAGAAGAGCAGCAACCACCTTACGGGGTGCCCATGAGGGTCAGGGGCGCCCCCTGCCTCGTGGCCCCCTCGGGCACCGTCTCGCGTTGGTTTTTCTTCCCAAAAATCATAAATATTCCAAAAATGATCTCCGTCCGTTTTATCCCATTTGGACTCTGTTGATATTGGGTCTCTGCGAAACATAAAACATGCAAAAAAACAGGAACTGGCACTCGGCACCGGATCAATATGTTAGTCCCAAAAATAATATAAAAAGTTGCCAAAAGTATATTAAAATTGTAGAATATTGGCATGGAACAATCAAAAATTATAGATACGACGGAGATGTATCATTGGGCCTACATGGGCCATAGGGGAGAGGGGAGGCAGCCCACAAGGGGTGGCCGCGCTCCCCTCCCATGGGGAGTCCGAATTGGACTAGGGGAGGGGGCGCTCCCTCCTTTCCTTCCCCTCTTCCCTCTCCCTTCCCCTTTTCCCCCTCCATGAGAAAAAAAGAGGGGGCTGAATCCTACTAGGACTGGGAGTCCTAGTAGGACTCCCCCCTCCTTGGTGTGCACCTTGTGGCCGGCCTGCTCCCCTCCTCCTTTATATATGGGGCAGGAGGCACCCCAAAGAACATCAATTGTCTTAGCCGTGTGCGGTGCCCCCCCTCCACTGTTTACTCCTCCGATCATACTGTCGTAGTGCTTAGGCGAAGCCTTGTGCGGATTACTTCACCAACACCATCATCACGCCGTTGTGCTTATGGAACTCATCGACTCCTTCGTGCCTCTACTGGATCAAGAGTTCGAGGGGCGTCATCGAGCTGAACGTGTGCACAACTCGGAGGTGCCACACATTCGATACTTCATCGGTTGATTCAAGAAGACGTTCGACTACATCAACCACATTAAGTTAACGCTTCCACTTTCGGTCTATGAGGGTACGTGGACGCACTCTCCCCTCTCGTTGTTATGCATCTCCTAGATAGATCTTGCGTGAGCGTAGGAATTTTTTTGAAATTGCATGCTACATTTCCCAATAGTGGCATCCGAGCCAGGTCTATGCATAGATGATATGCATGAGTAGAACACAAAGAGTTGTGGGTGGTGATCGTCATACTAACCACATATGTCTTATTTTTATTCGGCAGTATTGTTGGATGAAGCGGCCCGGACCAACCTTACATGAACGCGTTCATGAGACCGGTTCCACCGACAGACATGCAAGTAGTTTTGCATATAGGTGGCTGGTAGGTGTCTGTTTCTCCAACTTTAGTTGAATCGAATTTGACGTTGCGTCGATGATGGAGATCAAAAGCACAAAATGATGATGTCCATATCATGTCGCATATTTTGATTGCATGTGATGTTTATATTTTATGCATCTTATTTTGCTTAGTACGGCGGTAGCATTATAAGATGATCCCTCACTAAAATTTCAAGGTAGAAGTGCTCTACCCGAGTATGCACCATTGTGAAAGTTCTTCATGCTGAGACACCACGTGATGATCGGGTGTGATAGGCTCTATGTTCAAATACAATGGGTGCAAACCATATTTGCACACGCAGAATCCACGGGTTAAACTTGACGAGCCTAGCATATATAGATATGGCCTCGAAACACTGGAGACCGAAAGGTTGAACGTGAATCATATAGTAGATATGATCAACATAGTGATGTTCACCATTGAAGACTACATCTCAGCGTGATGATCGGACATGGTTTAGTTGATTTGGATCACACATCATTTAGATGACTAGAGGGATATCTATCTAAGTGGGAGTTCTTAAGTAATATGATTAATTGAACTTAATTTATCATGAACTTAGTCCTACTAGTTTTTTTGCATACATATGTTGTCGATCAATGGCCCGTGCTACCATTCCTTTGAATTTTAATGCGTTCTAATACATCTCCAACATATTTACAATTTTAGATTGTTCCCTGCTGTTATATTATCATTCTTGGATGTTTTACAATCATTTTATAGTCATTTTATATCATTTTTTGGT
Source organism: Triticum dicoccoides (assembly GCF_002162155.2). Lineage (NCBI taxonomy): Eukaryota > Viridiplantae > Streptophyta > Magnoliopsida > Poales > Poaceae > Triticum > Triticum dicoccoides. Next base: position 136,282,265 of record NC_041385.1, read on the forward strand.
ACTAACCTATTGACATAGTGCCCAGTGCCAGTTGTTGTTTTCTGCATGTTTTTTACATCGCAGGAAATTAATATCAAACGGAGTCCAAATGCAGGAAAACTTCTTGAGGATTTGTTGGGCCAAAAGACATCCAGTGGGCAAGGGAAGCACCTGGGGGGTGCCCCGAGGGGGGCAGCACCCACCAGGGCGCTCCTGGGGGCCCAAGCGCGCCCAAGTGGGTTGTGCCCACCTCGGGTGCCCCCTGAACCGCCTCTTTGCTCTATAAATACCCCAATATTCTAGAAGCCCTAGGGGAGTCGACGAAAATCAATTCCAGCCGCCGCAGAGTCCAGAACCACCAGATCCAATCTAGACACCATCACGGAGGGGTTCACCACTTCCATTGGTGCGTCTTCGATGATGCGTGAGTAGTTCTTTGTAGACCTACGAGCCCGTAGTTAGTAGATAGATGGCTTCCTCTCTCTCTCTCTCTCTCTCTCTCTTGATTATCATTACAATGGTCTCTTGGATATCCATATGATGTAAGCCTTTTTGCGTGTGTTTGTTGGGATCCGATGAACTTTGAGTTTATGATCATATCTATGTTTTTATCCATGAAAGTTATTTGAGTCTTCTTTGATCTCTTATATGCACAATTTCTTATAGCCTCGTATTTCTTCTCCAATATTTGGGTTTTTTTGGCCAACTTGTTCTATTTATCTTGCAATGGGAAGAGATGCTCTGTGATGGGTTCGATCTTACAGTGCTTGATCCCAATGGCAGAAGGGGAAACGGCACGTATGTATCATTGCTATTGAGGATAAGAAGATGGGGTCTATTTCTACATAAATAGATCTTGTCTACATCATGTCATCGGTCTTATTGCATTACTCAGTTTCTCCATGAACTTAATACACTAGATGCATGCTGGATAGCGGTCGATGTGTGGAATAATAGTAGTAGATGCAGGAAGGAGTCGGTCTACTAATCTTGGACGTGATGCCTATATAATGATCATTGCCTGTATAACATCATGATTATTCTAAGTTCTATCAATTGCCCAACAGTAATTGTTTTCCCACCATTTTCTATTTTTCTCGAGAGAAGCCACTAGTGAAACCTACGGCCCCCGGGTCTCTTTTCATCATATTTGCCTTTGCGATCTATTTTCCTTTGCATTTATTTTCAGATCTATTAAACCAAAAATACAAAAATACCTTGCTGCTATTTATTTGTTTCGCGATCTATGTATCCTATCTACCACTTTTAGCTCACGTTATTTGCCTATCTTGAGGCGCCATACCCGAAAGGGATTGACAACCCCTTTAACTCGTCGGGTTGCGAGTATTTGTTATTTGTGTGCAGGTGCTGTTTACGTGGTGTGAGGAGGTTCTCCTACTGGTTCGATAACCTTGATCTCATCACTGAGGGAAATACCCACCGTCGCTATACTGCATCATCCCTTCCTCTTTGGGGAAATACCGACGTAATTCTAGCAGACATCAAAAGGAATTTCTGGCGCCGTTGCCAGGGACGATCTTCAATATCAACCCGCTTCCTAATCACAAATCTCATCTCCTCACAATTTACATTATTTTCCATTTACCTCTCATTTTCCTCTCCCCCACATCACAAAAAATTTCTGTTTTATTCGCCCTCTTTTTTGTTCGCCGTTTTCTCGTCAGATCTGTTTTTGAGTGCAATCTTGTTGTGTAGTCATCATGACTCAAGAGAACACCAAGTTGTGTGATTTCTAAAATACCAACAACAATGATTTTATTAGCACTCCAATTGCTCCTCCCGCCACTAGTGCGGAGTCTTGTGATATTAATACTGCTTTGCTGAATCTTGTCATGAAAGATCAATTTGCCGGTACTACTAACGAGGATGCCACATCCCATCTTAACACATTCGTGGAATTATGCGATATGCAAAAGAAAAAAATATGTGGACAATGATGTTGTGAAGTTGAAATTATTTCCGTTTTCTTTGTGAGATCATGCAAAAATTTGGTTTTCTTCTTTTCCTCGGAATAGTATTGATTCTTGGAACAAGTGCAAGGATGCTTTCATCACTAAGTATTTTCCGCCCGCAAAAATTATTTCCCTTAGAACCCAGATCATGAATTTCAAGCAACTTGAGCATGAGCATGTTGCATAATTTTGGGAAAGGATGAAATTGATGCTAAGGAATTGCCCAACTCATGGGTTAAATCTTTGGATGATCATACAATTTTTTTATGTGGGATTGAATTTTGTTTCTCTTAAATATTTTAGATTCCGCCGCGGGGTTTACTTTTATGGAAATTACTTTGGGTGAAGCTACTAAATTTCTAGACAATATTATGGCCACAAAGAGCTCTTACTAGTAAAAAAGTCAATTCGGTAGAAGAAATAAATTCTTTGAGTGAAAAAGTTGATGCTCTTATGAAGTTGGTTGCTAATAAAAGTGCTCCTGTTGATTTTAATGATGTGCCTTTGTCTACTTTGATTGAGAAAAATCCTGATGCCATAGATGTGAATTTTTTCTCACGAAACAATTTCAATAACAATGCTTATAGAGGTAATTTTAATCCTAGGCCTTTTCCTAGTAATTCCTCTAATAATTATGGTAGTTCCTATGGTAATCCTACTCATAATAATAATAGAAACACCTCTGATCTTGAGAACAATATTAAAGAATTTATTAATACGCAAAAAGATTTCAACACTTTGATAGAAGAAAAGTTGAATAAAATTGATGATTTGTTTAGAAGCGTTGACAAAATTTCTCATGATGTAGAAACTCTCAAGATGAATTTTTTTGTGCCTAAAGTTGAAGAATCAATTAAAGCTCTTTGTGTTTCTATGGATGAAAGTAAGAATAGAACCGCTATGCTTAGAGCTAAAAGAGAATTTTTAGAAAGAGTGTTTTCTAGTGATTACTATCATAAAGGTGATGAAGATCTTAAAATGATTGGTGTTTCTTATATTTATTCTTTATTAGAAAAATTAAGATTGATGAAAAAGGGACTGAAGAAGACTCAACTTTAGTTAGAAGGCGTCCCTATGATTCGAAGGGTGAAAATATTGTTGAGAAAATTGATAAAAGTGGGTTTGAAGAGGTCAAGAATTTAACTAATAATGTGCCCACTATTTTGGATTACAAAGACTTTAATTATGATAGTTGCTCTTTGGTTGATTGTATTTATTTGTTGCAATCCATGATAAATTCACCCCATGCTTATGAAAAAAATAAAGCTTTTACTAATCATATTGTCGATGCCATGATGAAAGCTTTTGAAGAAAAGTTGGAGTTAGAAGTTTCAATTCCTAGAAAATTGCATGATGAGTGGGAACCTACTATCAAAGTAAATATTAAAAATTATGAGTGTTTTGCTTTATGTGACTTGGGTGCTAGTGTTTCTACAATTCCGAAATCTTTATGTGATGTGCTTGGTCTTACCAATATTGAAGAATGCTCTTTAAATTTGCACTTGGCGGATTATGCTATTTAAAAGCCTATGGGAAGAATTAATGATGTTCTTATTCTTGCAAATAGGAATTATGTGCCCATAGATTTTATTGTTCTTGATATTGATTGTAATCCGTCTTGTCCAATTATTCTTGGTAGACCATTTTTGCGTACTATTGATGCCGTGATTGATATGAAAGAAGGCAATATTAAATTTCAATTTCCACTAAGGAAGGGAATGGCGCACTTCCCTAGAACAAGAATTAGGCCACCATTTGAATCAATCATGAGGGCATCTTATGGATTGATACGTCTCCAATGTATCTATAATTTTTGTTTGTTCTGTGCTATTATATTACCCCTTTTGGATGTTTATGGGCTTTATTTTACACATTTATATCATTTTCAGGACTAACCTACTAACCAGAGGCCCAACCCGTATTGCTATTTTTTTGCCTATTTCAGTATTTCGAAGAAAAGGAATACCAAACGGAGTCCAAACGGAATGAAACCTTCGGGAGCATGATTTCTGGAACGACGTGATCCGGAGGACTTGGAGTGCAAGTCAAGAAGCAGCCGATGCCTCCACGAGATAGGAGGGCACCCTCCCCCCTATAGGGCACGCCCCCCTTTCTCGTGGGCCCCTCGAGCGTCCACCGACGTACTTCTTCCTCCTATATAAGCCTACGTACCCCAAAAACATCCAGGGAGCACCTGAAACACAATTTTCACCGCCGTAACCTTCTGTATCCGCGAGATCCAATCTTGGAGCCTTCGCCGGCACTCTGCCGGAGGGGGAATCGACCACGGAGGACTTCTACATCAACACCATAGCCCTTCCGATGAGTTGTTAGTAGTTTACCACAGACCTTCGGGTCCATAGTTATTAGCTAGATGGCTTCTTCTCTCTTTTTGGATCTCAATACAATGTTCTCCCCCTCTCTTGTGGAGATCTATTGATGTAATATCTTTTCAAGGTGTGTTTGTCAAGATTCGATGAATTGTGGGTTTATGATCAGATTTATCTATGGATAATATTTGAATCTTCTCTGAATTCTTTTATGTATGATTGAGTTATCTTTGCAAGTCTCTTCGAATTATCGGTTTGGTTTGGCCTACTAGATTGATCTTTCTTGCCATGGGAGAAGGGCTTAGCTTTGGGTTCAATCTTGCGGTGTTCTTACCCAGTGACTGAAAGGGTTGCAAGACACGTATTGTATTGTTGCCACCGAGGATAAAAAGATGGGGTTTATATCATATTGCTTGAGTTTATCCCTCTACATCATCTCATCTTGCTTAATGTGTTACTCTCTTCTTATGAACTTAATACTCTAGATGCATGTTGGATAGCGGTCAATGTGTGGAGTAATAGTAGTAGATGCAGGCAGGAGTCGGTCTACTTGTTGTGGATGTGATGCCTATATACATGATCATGCCTAGATAACGTCATAATTATTCGCTTTTCTATCAATTGCTTGACAGTAATTTGTTCACCCACCATAATACTTATGCTCTTGAGAGAAGCCTCTAGGGAAACCTATGGCCCCCGGGTCTATCTCTTATCATATTTGCTTCCAATCTACTTTTATTTGCATCTTTATTTTCTGCATCTATATTATAAAATACCAAAAATATATTTATATTATCATACTATCTCTATCATATCTCACTTTCGCAAGTGGTCGTGAAGGGATTGACAACCCCTTTATTGCGTTGGTTGCGAGTTCTTTGTTTGTTTGTGTAGGTTTGTGGGGCTTGTTGAGGAGCCTCCTATTGGATTGATACCTTGGTTCTCAAAAACTGAGGGAAATACTTACGCTACTTTGCTGCATCACCCTTTCCTCTTCAAGGAAAACCAACGCAAGCTCAAGACGTAGCAAGAAGGATTTCTGGCACCATTGCCGGGGAGGTCTTTGCTCAAGTAAAGACATACCAAGTACCCATCACAAACTCATCTCCCTCGCATTTACATTATTTTCCATTTGCCTGTCGTTTTCCTCTCCCCCACTTCACATTTTCCATTTTATTCGCCCTCTCTTTCCCAATCTCCTCTCTTCCCCGTTTGCCTCTTTGTTTGCCTGTGTCTCCACGTGCCTTCTATGTGCTTGCATCTTTGCTTGCTAAAAATCTATTGATATGGATCCACTTAAAGTGTTCTACTTAGATCATCTTCGATCCTTATGCGCTCGTGCTGAAACCCCAACTAGCCTAGTTGATGGGAAATCTTTAGATGAGCATGCTCATTTTGTGCGTCACTGTTTGTCTGAAAAGGGTAGACTCTTATGGGATCAAATAAACCGATTGATGTGTTATGCTTGGAATCTTTGTGAAATTTGTGATTTGACTTGTTGCTCTAAGAACCCTAAAAAACACCTTCCCTACCTATGTGGGTTTAATGAAAATGAAATCTTATCTTCTTATGCAAAGGGTGTTTATAGGTACTATGATATCGAACAAATTGAAGAATTTTTTGCTTTTAAGGGTGCTTATGAAGTTGCTTCTTTGTTTGAAAAGTATGATATTACTCTCTACGAATCTGAAATTTTTGACATACTTAAATATTGCTATGAAAACTATGCTCATAATGTCTATGTCAAAGAATTTATTGAGAGAATGAATGGTGCCTCGGAAGAAAATAATGATATGCATGAATCTATAGATAATGGTTCCGATGATTTGATTGAAATATCCCTTGATGAACATGATGCTTGCTATTCTTGTGGCCATGATGCCAATATTTATGAAGATGAATTTGCTATAGCTCCGTATGTTAAACATGAGATCGTTGCTATTGCACCCATACTTGGTAGTTCCTTCAATGAAAAGCATGATTGCAATGATTTTACTATAAATTCTCTTGATGTAAATTGTGCTAATAATATGCAAAACCCTAAGCTTGGGGATGCTAGTTTTGCTATGTTTACTACTTGTTGCAATGATCATGATTGGGGTGATTCTTTTTATGTTCTTGAAAAATTATTTAAGCCCCATGATGAATATGAGATTGATAATAGTGTTTACAATATTATTGAAAGTGGGTTTGGAAGAGTGTCAACTTTAGATCCCACATATTTGGATTTTGATCAATCTTATGAACTTTTTGATAAAAGTGGGCTTGGAGAGGTCATGACTTTAGTTAATGTTAATCCCACTATTTTGGAAGAGTGTCAACTTTGCATGCATGTGGATCGTGTTGAGAATATGTTTTGTGATAGCTATTTTGTTGAATTTTCTTATGATCCCACATGTAATTATTATGAGAGAGGAAAATATGGTTGTAGAAATTTTCATGTTACTAAATTACCTCTCTCCATGTTGAGGTTGCTATCATCCCTTTGTTCTTCCTTTCATATGCTAGTTTTTTCTTGCCTTAATAATTTGTTTGCTTACAAGATGCCTATGCATAGGAAGTACGTTAGACTTAGATGTGTTTGTCACATGTTTCATGATGCTCTCTTTATGCTTCAATTATTGTCTTTCATGTGAGCATCATTGAAATCTCAATGCCTAGCTAGGGGCGTTAAACGATAGCGCTAGTTGGTAGGCAACCCAATTTTCCTTATGTTCTTTGTTTTTGTTCATGTTTAGTGTTAAGTTTTTCTTCTACTTTCTGTTTAGATGTATTTTTAATCTTTTAATTAGTGTTTGTGCCAAGTAGAACCTATAGGATAAACTATGACGATAGTTGATTTGATTCTGCTGAAAAAACAGAAACTTTGCGCTCACGAGAAAAAATTCAATAAATCACAGGAACGAGATTTTTCATTGATTCTTTTTGATCCTGACCAATACACAAATTGTTTAGGACTCCCTATTTTTGTAGGATTTTTAGGGTTCCATAAGTTTGCGTTAGTTACAGATTTCTACAGACTTTTCTGTTTTTGACAGATTCTGTTTTTTGTGTGTTGTTTGCTTATTTTGATGCATTTATGGCTAGTATGTAAGGGTATGAACCATAGAGAACTTGGAATACAGTAGGTTTAACACTAAAATAAATAAAGAATGAGTTCATTACTGTACCTTATGTGGTGGTTTTGTTTTCTTTCACTAACGGAGCTTATAAGATTTCCTGTTGAGTTTTGTGTTGTGAAGTTTTCAAGTTTTGGGTAAAGCTTTTATGGACTATGGAATAAAGGGTGGAAAAATACTAAGCTTGGGGATTCCCAAGGCACCCCAAGATATTCAATAATATCCAAAAGCCTAAGCTTTGGGATGCCCCCGGAAGGCATCCCCTCTTTCGTCTTCATTCATTGGTAACTTTACTTGGAGCTATATTTTTATTCGCCACATGATATGTGTTTTGCTTGGAGCGTCTTGTATTATATTAGTCTTTGATTTTTAGTTTACCACAATCATACTTTCTGTAACACACCTTTTGGGAGAAGCCTATTTTCTTAGGATTTGATAGAATACTCTATGTGCTTCACTTATATCTTTTGAGCTAGATAGTTTTTGCTCTAGTACTTCACTTATATCTTTTAGAGCACGGTGGTGGATTAATTTTGAAGAAATTGCTAGTCTCTCATACTTCACTTATATATTTTTGAGAGTATTTTAGAACAGCATGGTATTTTCTATGGTTATAAATTGGTCCTAGAATGATGAGCATCCAAGTTGGGTATAATAAAAACTATCATAGGGAGTGAATTGGATGCTATGATCAATTTGATACTTGATAATTGTTTTGAGATATGGAGGTAGTGATATTAAAGTCATGCTAGTTGGGTGATTATGAATTTAAAGAATGCTTGTGTTGAAGTTAGTAAGTCCCGTAGCATGCACGTATGGTTAAAGTTGTGTAACAAATTTGAAGCATGAAGTGTACCTGGCTTATGCATCCTTATGAGTGGCGGTCGGGGACGAGCGATGGTCTTTTCCTACCAATCTATCCCCCTAGGAGCATGCGTGTAGTGCTTGATTTTTGATGACTTCTAAATTTTTGCAATAAGTATATGAGTTCTTTTGACTAACGTTGAGTCCATGGATTATACGCAGTTTTACCTTTCCACCATTGCTAGCCTCTTCGGTACCGTGCATTGCCCTTTCTCACCTTGATAGTTGGTGCAAACTTCGCCGGTGCGAGCAAACCCCGTGATACGATACACTCTATCACACATAAACCTCCTTATATCTTCCTCAAAACAGCCACCATACCTACCTATTTATGGCATTTCCATAGCCATTCCGAGATATATTGCCATGCAACTTTCCACCGTTCCGTTTATCATCATCATGACATACATTACTTTTGTCGTATTGCCAGTGCATGATCATGTAGTTGAAATAATATTTGTGGCAAAGCCACCATGCATAATTTTTATACATGTCACTCTTGATTCATTGCACCATCCCGGTACACCGCCGGAGGCATTCATATAGAGTCATATCTTGTTCTAGTTTCGAGTTGTAATTCATGTGTTGTAATCAATAAAAGTGTGATGATCATCATTATTAGAGAATTGCCCAAAAAAAGAAAAAAAAGAGAAAGGCCAAAAAAAAAGAAAGGCCAAAGGAAAAAAAGAAAAAAAAAAGAAAAAGAAAAAAAGAAAAGAAAAGAAAAAGAAAATAAATAAATAAAAGGGCAATGCTACTATCTCTTTTTCCACACTTGTGCTTCAAAGTAGCACCTTGTTATTTATTGAGTCTCATATATTGTGCTTCAAAGTAGCACCATGTTTTCATGTAGAGAGTCTCATGTGTTGTCACTTTCATATACTAGTGGGAATTTTTCGTTATAGAACTTGGCTTGTATATTCCTACGATGGGCTTCCTCAAATGCCCTAGGTCTTCATGAGCAAGCAAGTTGGATGCACACCCACTAGTTTTCTTTTGTTGAGTTTTCATTCATTTATAGCTCTAGTGCATCCATTGCATGGCAATCCCTAGTCCTCATGTTGACATCAATTGATGGGCATCTCCATAGCCCGTTGATTATCCTCGTCAATGTGAGATTTTCTCCTTTTTTTGTCTTCTCCACACAATCCCCATCACCATTATTCTATTCCACCCATAGTGCTATATCCATCGCTCACGCTCATGTATTGCAAGAAGGTTGAAAAAGTTTGAGATTATTTAAGTATGAAACAATTGCTTGGCTTGTCATCGGGGGTATAGAAGTTGGGAACATCTTTGTGTGACGAAAATGATGCATAGCCTAACTATATGATTTTGCAGGGATGAACTTTCTTTTGCCATGTTATTTTGAGAAGACATGATTGCTTTGATTAGTATGCTTGAAGTGTTACTATTTCTTTTATCAATATGAACTTTTATTTTGAATCATTTGGATCTGAACATTCATGCCACAATAAAGAAAATTACATTGAGAATTATGCTAGGTAGCATTCCACATAAAAAATTCTCTTTTATCATTTACCTACTCGAGGACGAGCAGGAATTAAGCTTGGGGATGCTTGATACTTCTCCAACGTATCTATAATTTTTGATTGTTCCGTGCTATTATATTACCCCTTTTGTATGTTTATGGGCTTTATTTTACACATTTATATCATTTTTGGGACAAACCTACTAACCGGAGGCCCAGCCCATATTGCTATTTTTTTGCCTATTTCAGTATTTCAAAGAAAAGGAATATCAAACGGAGTCCAAACGGAATGAAACCTTCGGGAGTGTGATTTTCGGAAGGAACGTGATCCAGAGGACTTGGAGTGCAAGTCAAGAAGCAGCCGAGGCCTCCACGAGATAGGAGCCCCCCCTATAGGGCGCGCCCCCTGTCTCGTGGGCCCCCCGGGCGTCCAACGACGTACTTCTTCCTCCTATATAAGCCTACGTACCCCAAAAACATCCAGGGAGCACCTGAAATACAATTTCCACCGCCGTAACCTTCTGTATCCGCGAGATCCAATCTTGGAGCCTTTGCCGGCACTCTGCCGGAGGGGGAATCGACCATGGAGGGCTTCTACATCAACACCATAGCCCTTCTGATGAGTTGTGAGTAGTTTACCACAGACCTTCGGGTCCATAGTTATTAGCTAGATGGCTTCTTCTCACTTTTTGGATCTCAATACAATGTTCTACCCCTCAATGCGGTGTGTTTGTCAAGATCCGATGAATTGTGGGTTTAAGATCAGATTTATCTATGGATAATATTTGAATCTTCTCTGAATTCTTTTATGTATGATTGAGTTATCTTTGCAAGTCTCTTCGAATTATCGGTTTGGTTTGGCCTACTAGATTGATCTTTCTTGCCATGGGAGAAGTGCTTAGCTTTGGGTTCAATCTTGCGGTGTTCTTACCCAGTGACAGAAAGGGTTGCAAGACACGTATTGTATTGTTGCCATCGAGGATAAAAAGATGGGGTTTATATCATATTGCTTGAGTTTATCCCTCTACATCATGTCATCTTGCTTAATGCGTCACTCTCTTCTTATGAACTTAATACTCTAGATGCATGCTGGATAGCGGTCGATGTGTGGAGTAATAGTAGTAGATGCAGGCAGGAGTCGGTCTACTTGTTGCGGACGTGATGCCTATATACATGATCATGCCTAGATAACGTCATAATTATTCGCTTTTCTATCAATTGCTTGACAGTAATTTGTTCACCCACCGTAATACTTATGCTCTTGAGATAAGCATCTAGTGAAACCTATGGCCCCCAGGTCTATCTCTTATCATATTTGCTTCCAATCTAATTTTATTTGCTTCTTTACTTCCTGCATCTATATTATAAAATACCAAAAATATATTTATATTATCATACTATCTCTATCAGATCTCACTTTCGCAAGTGGCCGTGAAGGGATTGACAACCCCTTTATTGCGTTGGTTGCGAGTTCTTTGTTTGTTTGTGTAGGTTTGTGGGACTTGTTGAGGAGCCTCCTACTGGATTGATACCTTGGTTCTCAAAAATTGAGGGAAATACTTACGCTACTTTGCTGCATCACCCTTTCCTCTTCAAGGAAAACCAACACAAGCTCAAGACGTAGCTGGGGAGGTCTTCGCTCAAGTAAAGACATACCAAGTACCCATCACAAACTTATCTCCCTCGCATTTACATTATTTGCCATTTGCCTGTCGTTTTCCTCTCCCCCACTTCACCTTTTCCATTTTATTCACCCTCTCTTTCCCAATCTCCTCTCTTTTCCGTTTGCCTCTTTGTTTGCTTGTGTCTCCATGTGCCTTCTAGGTGCTTGCATCTTTGCTTGCTAAAAATCTATTAATATGGATCCACTTAAAGTGTTATACTTGGATCATCTTCGATCCTTATGCGCTCGTGCTGAAACCCCAACTAGCCTAGTTGATGGGAAATCTTTAGATGAGCATGCTCATTTTGTGCGTCACTGTTTGTCTGAAAAGGGTAGACTCTTATGGGATCAAATAAACAGATTGATGTGTTATGCTTGGAATCTTTGTGAAATTTGTGATTTGACTTGTTGCTCTAAGAACCCTAAAAAACACCTTCCCTACCTATGTGAGTTTAATGAAAATGAAATCTGATCTTCTTATGCAAAGGGTGTTTATAGTTACTATGATATCGAACAAATTGAAGAATTTGTTTCTTTTAAGGGTGCTTATGAAGTTGCTTCTTTGTTTGAAAAGTATGATATCACTCTCTACGAATCTGAAAATTTTGACATACTTAAATATTGCTATGAAAACTATGCTCATAATGTCTATGTCAAAGAATTTATTGAGAGAGTGAATGGTGCCTCGGAAGAAAATAATGATATGCATGAATCTATAGATAATGATTCCGATGATTTGATTGAAATATCCCTTGATGAACATGATGCTTGCTATTCTTGTGGCCATGATACCAATATTTATGAAGATGAATTTGTTATAGTTCCGTATGTTAAACATGAGATCGTTGCTATTGCACCCACACTTGGTAGTTCCTTCAATGAAAAGCATGATTGCAATGATTTTACTATAAATTCTCTTGATGTCAATTGTGCTAATAATATGCAAAACCCTAAGCTTGGGGATGCTAGTTTTGCTATGTTTACTACTTGTTGCAATGATCATGATTGGGGTGATTCTTTTCATGTTCTTGAAAAATTATTTAAGCCCCATGATGAATATGAGATTGATAATAGTGTTTACAATATTATTGAAAGTGGGTTTGGAAGAGTGTCAACTTTAGATCCCACATATTTGGATTTTGATCAATCTTATGAAATTTTTGATAAAAGTGGACTGACTTTAGTTAATGTTAATCCCACTATTTTGGAAGAGTGTTACTTATGCTTAATGCTTGGGTACGAGATTTTTTGCTTTTTGGTTGGTTGCTTCTCAATCTTTTTGCTAGCCTTCATTTTGCACTAACTATGATCACTACTTGTGCATCCAAAACCCTTTAAACCAGCTTTGCCATATGAGTCCACTATACCTACCTATATGTGGTATTTCCATGCCGTTCTAAGCAAATTTGCATGTGCCATCTCTAATTTTCAAAATAAATTTCTCTTTTGTGTGCTCTACTACTCGCGAGGCGGTGAAGGGTGACCAATATTTTCCATGCTAGATGTGTTATTCTCACGATGAGTGTTTATTCACTTGTCATTGCACGAGAGTATGGCAAAGGTATTAGGGATGCCCAGTCCCGAAATGAAAAATGAATTTACTTTATGTTTTCAAATAATAAATTCTTAGGAAAGTGTTGGTATGGAGGGCACCCGTGGATAAGGTTAGCCATGGAAAGTGAAAGTAATGGTGGAAAAAGGAATAAAGTTTATTTTCTATTTGGGAACCACCTATGATGTATCTAGCATGGAAAGTGTTGGGATCTCTAAGTCATTTTCGTTGGTGGGAAAAGTATGCCTCTCAAAAATATTTTTCTCTCTCAATTTAAGCTTTGAGCTCTGGCACCTCTACAAATCCCTACTTCCCCCTGCGAAGGGCCTTTCTTTTACTTATCTCCATCTTCTCTTTTTAAAGCACCAACTAAGGGGCATTATGATCGTATTTGAGCATTGGATGTGGCTAATATTCGAGTATGTTTCATGAATGGATCAATGGAGCGTAATGGGCTAGGGATAACTTGCTTTAGTGTTGATATTTTGAAAGACATGGTTGCTAGTTGGTATGCTTGAGTATTAAAGCTTCATGTCAAAACTAGACTATTGCTTTGAATCATATAAAAGTCCATATGTCCATATATAAAGAAAAGAAATGTGATGAACATGTTAGGCAGCATTCCACATCAAAAATTCTGTTTTTATCATTTACCTACTTGAGGATGAGCAGGAATTAAGCTTGGGGATGCTGATACGTCTCCAACGTATCTATAATTTTTGAATGATCCATGCTATTATATTATCATTCTTGGATGTTTTACAATCATTTTATAGTCATTTTATATCATTTTTTGGTACTAACCTATTGACATAGTGCCCAGCGCTAGTTGCTGTTTTCTGCATGTTTTTTACATCACAGGAAATCAATATCAAACGGAGTCCAAATGCAGAGAAACTTCTTGAGGATTTTTTGGGTCAGAAGACATCCAGTGGGCCAAGGAAGCACCTTGGGGGTGCCTCGAGGGGGGCAGCACCCACTAGGGCGCGCCTGGGGGCCCAGGTGCGCCCAGGTGGGTTGTGCCCACCTCAGGTGCCCCCTAAACCGCCTCTTTGCTCTATAAATTCCCCAATATTCTAGAAACCCTAGGGGATTCGACGAAAATCAATTCCAGCCGCCGCAGAGTCCAGAACCACCAGATCCAATCTAGACACCATCACGGAGGGGTTCACCACTTCCATTGGTGCCTCTCCGATGATGCGTGAGTAGTTCTTTATAGACCTACGGGTCCATAGTTAGTAGCTAGATGGCTTCCTCTCTCTCTTGATTATCAATACAATGGTCTCTTGGAGATCCATATGATGTAAGCCTTTTTGCAATGTGTTTGTTGGGATCCGAAGAACTTTGAGTTTATGATCAGATCTATGTTTTTATCCATGAAAGTTATTCGAGTCTTCTTTGATCTCTTATATGCATGATTGCTTATAGCCTCGTATTTCTTCTCTGATATTTGGGTTTTGTTTGGCCAACTTGATCTATTTATCTTGCAATGGGAAGAGGTGCTTTGCGATGGGTTTGATCTTATGGTGCTTGATCCCAGTGATAGAAGGGGAAACGACACGTATGTATCGTTGCTATTAAGGATAACAAGATGGGGTCTATTTCTACATAAATAGATCTTGTCTACATCATGTCATCGTTCTTATTGCATTACTCCATTTCTCCAAGAACTTAATACACTAGATGCATGCTGGATAGCGGTCGATGTGTGGAGTAATAGTAGTAGATGCAGGCAGGAGTCGGTCTACTAATCTTGGACGTGATGCCTATATAATGATCATTGCCTGGATATCGTCATGATTATTCAAAGTTCTATCAATTGCCCAACAGTAATTGTTTTCCCATCATTTTCTATTTTTCTTTGCATTTATTTTTAGATCTATTTAGCCTATCTACCACTTTTACCTCACGTTATTTGCCTATCTTGAGGCGCCGTACCCGAAAGGGATTGACAACCCCTTTAACACGCCGGGTTGCGAGTATTTGTTATTTTTGTGCAGGTGTTGTTTACGTGGTGTGAGGAGGTTCTCCTACTGGTTTGATAACCTTGGTCTCATCACTGAGGGAAATACCTACCGTCTCTATACTGCATCATCCCTTCCTCTTTGGGGAAATACCGACGTAGTTCTAGAATACATCATGTTCCTAGAGAAAGCTAAGTTGAAAGATGATGGTAGCAACTACACGGACTGGGTCCGTAACTGGAGGATTATCCTCATTGCTGCACAGAAGCATTGTGTCCTTGATGCACCGCTAGGTGTACCACCTGCCCCAACAACTATAGACATTGTGAATACCTGGTAGTCGCGTGTTGATGACTACTCGTTAGTTCAGTGTGCCATGCTTTACGGCTTAGAATCGGGACTTCAAAGATGTTTTGAACGTCATGGACCATATGAGATGTTTCAGGAGTTGAAGTTAATATTTCAAGCAAATGCCCGAGTTGAGAGATATGAAGTCTCCAACAAGTTCTATAGCTGCAAGATGGAGGAGAACAATTCTGTTAGTGAGCACATACTCAGAATGTCTGGGTACCATAATCACTTGACCCAGCTGGGAGTTAATCTTCCAGATGATTGTATCATTGACAGAGTTCTTCAATCACTGCCACCAAGCTATAAAGGCTTTGTGATGAACTACAATATGCAAGGGATGTAAAAGACTATTCCGGAGCTCTTCATGATGCTAAAGGTCGCGGAGGTAGAAATCAAAAAGGAGCATCAAGTGTTGATGGTTAACAAGACCACTAGTTTCAAGAAGAAGGGCAAGGGTAAAAAGAAGGGGAGCTTCAAGAAGAATGACAAGCAAGTTGTCACTCCCATGAAGAAACCTAAAAATGGACCCAAGCCTGAAACTAAGTGCTTCTACTGCAAAGGGACTAGTCACTGGAAGCGGAACAGCCCCAAGTATTTGGCGGATAAGAAGGATGGCAAAGTGAGCAAAGGTATATTTGATATACATGTTATTGATGTGTACCTTAGTAATTCTCGTAGTAGTACCTGGGTATTTGATACCGGTTCAGTTGCTCATATTTATAACTCGAAGCAGGGACTACAGATTAAACAAAGATTGGCTAAGGACGAGGTGACGATGCACGTCGGAAATGGTTCCAAGGTTGATGTGATTGTCGTCGGTACCCTACCTCTACATCTACCTTTGGGATTAGTTTTAGACCTGAATATTTGTTATTTGGTGCCAGTGTTGAGCATGGAAATTATATCTGGATCTTGTTTAGTGCAAGGCGGTTATTCATTTAAACCAGAGAATAATGGTTGTTCTATATCTATGAGTAATATCTTTTATGGTCATGCACCCTAGAAGAGTGGTCTATTTCTGTTGAATCTTGATCGTGATGATACATTTATTCATAATATTGATGCCAAAAGATGTAAAGTTGATAATGATAGTGCAACTTATTTGTGGCACTCCCGTTTGGGTCATATCGGAGTAAAGTGCATGAAGAACCTCCATAAAGATGGACTTTTGGAATCACTTGATTATGAATCATTTGATACTTGCGAACCGTGCCTTATGGGCAAGATGACTAAAACTCTGTTCTCCGGAACAATGGAAAGAGCTAGTGACTCGTTGGAAATAATACATATCGATGTATGCGGTCCAATGAGTGTTGATGTTTGTGGCGAGTATCGTTATTTTCTGACCTTCACAGATGATTTGAGCAGATATGGGTATATCTACTTAATGAAACACAAGTCTGAAATGTTTGAAAAGTTCAAAGAATTTCAGAGTGAAGTGGAGAATCATCGTAAGAAGAAAATAAAATTTCTACAATCTGATCGTGGAGTAGAATATTTGAGTTACGAGTTTGGCCTTCATTCAAAATAATGTGGAATAGTTTCACAGCTCACACCACCTGGAACACCACAGCGTAATGGTGTGTCCGAATGTCATAACCGCACTTTATTGGATATGGTCCGATCTATGATGTCTCTTACCGATTTACCACTATCATTTTAGGGTTATGCATTAGAGACAGCTGCATTCACTTTAAATAGGGCAATGTTGATCAAAGTGACGTCATCTTGTGCTTTTGATCTCCATCATCGAAACAACATCATGATCTCCATTGTCACCGGCTTGACACCTTGATCTCCATCATAGCGTCATGGTTGTCTCGCCAACCATTGCTTCTACAACTATCGCTACCTCTTAGTGATAAAGTAAAGCAATTACATAGCGTTTGTATTTCATACAATAAAGCGACAACCATATGGCTTCTGCCAGTTGCCGATAACTTGTTACAAAACATGATCATCTCATACAACAATTTATCACATCATGCCTTGACCATATCACATCACAACATGCCCTGCAAAAACAAGTTAGACGTCCTCTAATTTGTTTGTTGCAAGTTTTACATGGCTGCTACGAGCTTCTAGCATGAACCTCGCTACGGCACAAAAACCACAACGATGATTTATCAAGTTTGCTATTTAACCTTCACAAGGACCGACCACAGTCAAATTCGATTCAACTAAAGTTGGAGAATCAGACACCCGCCAGCCACCTTTATGCAAAACTAGTTGCATGTCTATCGGTGGAACCGGCCTCATGAACGTTGTCATGTAAGGTTGGTCCGGGCCGCTTCATCCAACAATACCGCCGAATCAAAATAAGACATTGGTGGTAAGCAGTATGACGATCACCACCCACAACTCTTTGTGTTCTACCCGTGCATATCATCTATGCATAGACCTGGCTCGGATGCCACTGTTGGGAAATGTAGCATGCAATTTCAAAAAATTTCCTATGCTCACGCAAGATCTATCTAGGAGATGCATAGCAACGAGAGGGGGAGAGTGTGTCCACGTACCCTCGTAGACCGAAAGCGGAAGCGGTAACTTAACGCGGTTGATGTAGTCGAACGTCTTCTCGAATCAACCAATCAAGTACCAAACGTACGACACCTCTGAGTTCTGCACAAGGTCAGCTCAATAACGTCCCTCGAACTCTTGAGCGCGAAGGAGTCAATGAGTTCTGTCAGCACGATGGCGTGATGACGATGTTGGTGAAGTGATCCGTGCAGGGCTTCGCCTAAGCACTACGGCAATATGATCGGAGGAGTAAATGGTGGAGGGGGGCACCGCACATGACCAAGACAATTGATGTGCCTTGAGGTTCCCCCCACCCCCGTATATAAATGAGGGAGAGGGGAGGAGGCTGTCCCTAGGGCGCGCCCCATGGGGGGAGTCCTACTAGAACTCCAAGTCCAATTCGGACCCCCTTCCTTTTATGAGAGAGGAAAAGGGGAAAGGAGAGGGAGAAGGAGAAGAAAAGGGGGGCGCCACCCCCTTCCCCACTCCAATTCGGCCTCCTCCCTTGTGGGGGGTGCACCAACCCCTTGTGGGATGGTTAGCCTCCCTCTAATGGCCCATATGGCCCATATCTTTCATCGAGGGGTTCTGGTAACCCTTCCGGTACTCTAGTATGTATCCGATACACTCCGGAACCCTTTCGGTGTCTGAATACCACCTTCCAATATATCAATCTTCACCTCTTGACCATTTCGAGACTCCTCGTCATGTCCGTGATCTCATCCGGGACTCTGAACAACCTTCGGTAACCAAAACACATAACTCATATAATACAGATCGTCATCGAACATTAAGCGTGCGGACCCTACGGGTTCGAGAACTATGTAGACATGACCGAGACACCTCTCTGGTCAATAACTAATAGCGGAACCTGGATTCTCATATTGGCTCCCATATATTCTAATAAGATCTTTATCGGTCGAAATGCAATGTCAACATACGTTATTCCTTTTGTCATCAGTATGTTACTTTCCCGAGATTCCATCATTGGTATCTTCATACCTAGTTCAATCTCGTTATAGGCAAGTCTCTTTACTCGTTTCGTAGTGCATCATCCCATAACTAACTCATTAGTCACATTGCTTGCAAGGCTTCATATGATGTGCATTAACGAGAGGGCCCAAAGATACCTCTTCGATAATAAGAGTGACAAATCCTAATCTCGATCTATGCCAACCCAACAAACACCTTCGGAGATACCTGTAGAGCATCTTTGTAATCACCCATTTATGTTGTGACGTTTGATAGCACATAAGGCATTCCTCCGGTTTCTGGGAGTTGCATAATCTCATAGTCGGAGGAATATATATTTGACACGAAGAAAGCAGTAGCAATAAAATTGAACGATCATTATGCTAAGCTAACGGATGGGTCTTATCCATCACATCATTCCACTAATGATGTGATCCCGTTAATCAAATGATAACTCATGTCCATGGCTAGGAAACTTAACCATATTTGATCAACGAGCTACTCTAGTAGAGGCATACTAGGGACATGGTGTTTTGTCTATGTATTCACACATGTATCAAGTTTCTGGTTAATACAATTCTAGCATCAATAATAAACATTTATCATGAAGTAAGGAAATATAAAATAACAACTTTATCATTGCCTCTAGGGCGTATTTCCTTCAAATGTTACTGTTTATAAAGCTCGACTTGTTACAAAGGGTTTTCGACAAGTTCAAGGAGTTGACTATAATGAGACTTTCTCACCCGTAGCGATGCTTAATTCTGTCCGATCATGTTAGCAATTGCCGCATTTTATGATTATGAAATCTGGCAAATGGATGTCAAAACTGCATTCCTTAATGGATTTCTTAAAGAAGAGTTGTATATGATGCAACCAGAAGGTTTTGTCGATCTTAAAGGAGCTAACAAAGTGTGCAAGCTCCAACAATCCATTTATGGACTGGTGCAAGCATCTCGGAGTTGGAATATACGCCTGTATTTACAAGAAAGTGAGTGGGAGCTCTATAGCATTTCTAATATTATATGTGGATGACATATTGTTGATTGGAAATGGTGTAGATTTTCTGAATAGCATAAAAGGATACTTGAACAAGAGGTTTTCAATAAAAGACCTCGGTGAAGCTGCTTATATATTGGGCATCAAGATCTATAGAGATAGATCAAGACACTTGATAGGACTTTCACAAAGCACATACCTTGATAAAGTTTTGAAGAAGTTCAAAATGGACCAGTCAAAGAAAGGGTTCTTGCCTGTGTTACAAGGTGTGAAGTTGAGTCAGACTCAATGCCCGACCACTGCAGAAGATAGAGAGAAAATGAAAGTCATTCCCTATGCTTCAGCCATAGGTTCTATCATGTATGCTATGCTGTGTACCAAGCCTGATGTGTGCTAGTTTAGCAGGGAGGTACCAAAGTAATCTAGGAGTGGATCACTGGACAACGGTCAAGAACATCCTGAAGTACCTGAGAAGGACTAGGGATATGCTTCTCATTTATGGAGGTGACAAAGATCTTGTCATAAGTGGTTACGTCCACGCTAGCTTTGACACTGATCCGGATGACTCTAAGTCACAATCCGGATACATATTTTTATTGAATGGTGGAGCTGTCAGTTGGTGCAGTTCCAAGCAGAGCATCATGGCGGGATCTACGTGTGAAGCAGAGTACATAGCTGCTTCGGAAGCAGCAAATGAAGGAGTCTAGATGAAGGAGTTCATATCCGATCTAGGTGTAATACCTAGTGCATCGGGTCCAATGAAAATATTTTGTGACAATACTGGAGCAATTACCTTGGCGAAGGAATCCAGATTTTACAAAAAGACCAAACACATCAAGAGACACTTCAACTCCATCCGAGATTTGGTCAAGGAGGGAGACATAGAGACTTGCAAAATAAATACGAATATGAATGTTGCAGACTCTTGACTAAGCCTCTTCCACGAGCAAAACATGATCAACACCAAGACTCCATGGGTGTTAGATTCATTACAATGTAATCTAGATTATTGACTCTCGTGCAAGTGGGAGACTGAAGGAAATATGCCCTTGAGGCAATAATAAAGTTGTTATTTTATATTTCCTTATTCATGATAAATGTTTATTATTCATGCTAGAATTGTATTAACTCGAAACTTGATACATGTTTGAATACATATACAAAACTACGTGTCCCTAGTATGCCTCTACTAGACTAGCTCGTTGATCAAAGATGGTTAAGTTTCGTAGCCATGGACATGAGTTGTCATTTGATAAACGGGATCTCATCATTAGTGGAATGATGTGATGGACAAGACCCATCCGCCATCTTAGCATCATGAATGTTCAGTTTTATTGCTACTTGTTTCTTCGTGTCAAATATATATTCCTCCGACTATGAGATTATACAACTCCCGGACACCGGAGGAATCCCTTTTGTGATATCAAAGGTCACAACGTAGCTGGGTGATTATAAAGATGCTCTACACGTATCTTCGAAGGTGTTTGTTGGGTTAGCATAGATCGAGATTAGGATTTGTCATTCTGAGTATCGGGGAGGTATCTCTGGGCCCTCTCGGTAATGCACATCATATGAAGCCTTACAAGCAATGTGACTAATGAGTTAGTTACGGGATGATGCACTATGGAACGAGTAAAGAGACTTGTCGCTAATGAGATTGAACTAGGTATGAAGATACCGACGATCGAATCTCGGGCAAGTAACGTATCGATGACAAAGGGAATAACATATGTTGACATTATGGTTCGACCGATAAAGATCTTCCTAGAATATGTGGGAACCAATATGAGCATCCAAGTTCTGCTATTGGTTATTGGCCGGAGAGGTGTCTCGGTCATGTCTACATAGTTCTCGAACCCGCAGGGTCCGCACGCTTAACGTTCGATGATGATATGTATTATATGAGTTATGTGTTTTGGTGACCGAAGGTTGTTCGGAGTCCCGTATGAGATCACGAACATGACGAGGAGTCTTGAAATGGTCAAGAGGTAAAGATTGATATATTGGACGATTGTATTCGGACACCAGAATGTTGTCGGAAAGGTTCGAGTATTTTTTGGAGTACTGGGAGGTTGCCGGAACCCCCCGGGAAATTGTTGGGCCTACATGGGCCATAGGGGAGAGGGGAGGCAGCCCACAAGGGGTGGCCGCGCCCCTCTCCCATGGGGAGTCCGAATTGGACTAGGGGAGGAGGTGCGCCCCCTTTCCTTCTCCTCTTCCATCTCCCTTCCCCTTTTCCCCCTCCATGAGAAGGAAAAAGGGGGGGGGGGCGAATCCTACTAGGACTAGGAGTCCTAGTGGGAATCCCCCCTGCTTGGCGCGCCCCTTGTGGCCGGCATCCTCCCCTCCTCCTTTACATACGGGGGCAGGGGTGAGGGAGTCCTGGATTTGGGGGTCCTCAGGTGTCCAACCCAGGTATGGGCCAGGTTGGATGGGCCGTACGAGAACAAGCTGAAGACCATCTAACGTGTCTGGGTGGGACTTCTCCATACGTGAACGGCACGATTAGAGTCCAGGTGTATCATTTCCTTCTCTGGTGAACCGGCCTTGTACCCCTCCGGTGTGTATATAAACTGGAGGGGTTAGTCCATAGAGGCTATTCTCATTACCATCATCGGAATATTCATAGGCTAGACATCTAGGGTTTAGCCAGCACAATCTCGAGGTAGATCAACTCATGTAATCTCTATACTCTTCGAATATATCAAGCAGGAGTATGGTTTTACCTCCTTTAAGAAGGCCCGAACCTGGGTAAACATTGTGTCCCATGGTCCCTGTTACCATCGATCCTTAGACGCATAGCTTGGGCCCCCTACCCGAGATCCGCCGGTTTTGACACCGACATTGGTGCTTTCATTGAGAGATCTGCCGTGCTGTCTACAAAAACGATTTATGGTTCGCCTAGTCATCAACGACAATATCACTTCTGGAAGGAGCCTGGTGTCGGTGTCAAAAATAGCGGATCTCGGGTACGGGGTCCCGAGCTGTGCGTATAAGGTTAATGGTAACAGGAGGCGGGGGACACGATGTTTACCCAGGTTCGGGCCCTCTATATGGAGGTAATACCCTACTTCCTGCTTGATTGATCTTGATGAATATGAGTATTACAAGAGTTGATCTACCCCGAGATCGTAATGGCTAAAACCCTAAAAGTCTAGCCTGTATGATTATGATTGCCCCTACGGACTAAACCCTCCGGTTTATATAGACACCGGAGGGGACTAGGGTTGTACAAAGTCGGTTACAGAGAAAGGAATCTTCATATCCGAACGCCAAGCTTGCCTTCCACGCCAAGGAGAGTCCCATCCGGACACGGGAAGAGGTCTTCTGTCTTGTATCTTCATAGCCCATCAGTCCGGCCCATGTTACATAGTGTGGTTGTCCAAGGACCCCTTAATCCAGGACTCCCTCAGTAGCCCCTGAACCAGGCTTCAATGATGAGGTGTTCGGCGCGCAGATTGTCTTCGGCATTGCAAGGCGGGTTCCTCTTCCAAATTCTCCAAAGCATCCTTCGAATACAGAAAACGTGTCCGCCTCTGCAAAACAAGTACCACACACAACCGTAGAGAGTATAGTATTTCACGAGTCCATTCCACTGACAACTTTTTGTAGCGTGACATCACGTCGCTGCCCGGCCATTATTTGAACCGTTTTTTAGCCTGCCGCTCCATATTTCGAGATGTGGTTTCATTGGCACGTCTTGTCAAAGCAGAGATTGTGTCCCCTTATCATGGGATTCTCATCAATACGGGCGTGGGTAATCCCACCGTATCGTCTGCACAGCCCTTGGGGATAGGCGGGTTTTTAGGGAGAGTGGGGAGGCGCTTGATATTCACTGCCTTTATAAAGAGATAACGATTCACCCCTTTCACCCACGCTTTCTCTCCCTGCCTTCCCCATTCTCGAGCTCCAGCACCCAAGTTCTCATATTTTCTGCCCCAAGAAAGCACTCCAATCATGTCCGGATCCGAAGCGCAGGGAAAGTGGATAGCCTCCGCTGTCAATGAGAAGGACATTATGAAGCTCCGGGAGGCTGGGTATTTGGCTATGGAAATCACCCACCGGCTTCCAGCCAAGGGACAGATCGTCCCCACACCGGAGCCCCATGAGAGGGTAGTATTCATCTCCCATTTTGTCCTCGGGTTGGGATTTCCTCTCCACCCGTTCGTCCACGGACTCATGTTCTACTATGGGCTGGATTTCCACGATCTGGCCCCCAACTCCTTCCTCAATATCTCGGCATTCATTGTTGTGTGCGAGGCCTTCCTCCGCATCCCACCCCACTTCGGATTATGGTTAAAGATCTTCAATGTGAAGCCGAAGGTTGTGGATAGACAACACACAGAGTGCGGAGGCGCCATGCTGAGCAAGATGCCCAATGTCGCATGGCCAATAGGTACCTTTGTGGAGACCGTCAAAGGGTGGCAACAACAGTGGTTCTACGTCACAGAGCCACGCCACACCACCTGGGCTGTGGCTCCCGAATTCAAGTCCGGAGCCCCAATGCGGCTCACCTCCTGGCTAGAGAAGGGCCTGGATTGGGCTGCGTCGGACGAGCTAACAGCATTGCAGACACGCATCCAAAGCATGGTGGACAAGAACATCAAGCTTGTCAACATGATCCAGGTGATGCTAGTTCGCCGGATCCTTCCATGCCAAAGCCGAACCTGTAATTTGTGGGAGTTCGATCTGGCCAAGCACCAGACCCTGCAACATTTCTTTGGCATCACGCACGCATGTATTTGGAAGGTGCTCTTCAAGGACAATGAGACGTGGCCGTATACGGCCGAGGACCGTGGGCACGACTTGGCCCATTGTGACAGCCTGGTTTTTGCCCTCTTTTATTTTCCTGGTTTCAGTTGAGTTGGTTTTGAATTTGGAGTTTTGGAATCATTTCATTTGGACTTAACCACTTGGGTACCCCTTGATTTTTACCCAAGTGCTCCCTCTCCTCCTCAAAACCATCACTTCACCTCTGGTTCAACCCAAAATATGACTTGGAATATTTTTCTTAAATGAAAATTATTCATTTTGCCCTCCAAACCCTAGTTAGCCCTTTGAGCTCCAAAGCAACCCTAATTTTCCTTGCCCCAAAAATCCTGAGAAAAATCCCAATTATTCTTTGGACCCTAGGGCACCTTTTTGAGCAAAAATATTTCACCACTCTTTGGAATATTTTGGCTACAGAAAATAAATTCACTTCTGGGCAGAAATGGTAGTTTCTGCACCAACTACCTTTTTACTAGCTCCATTGTAGCTGGTTTTTCCTGTGCCTATTTACCTTAGTAAGTGTAAGTAAAACCCCAAAGCTCAGCCCTTGACTCCCAGTAATTTGACCATAGTAACTCTCCAAAGTTACTGTCCAGAAACTTACCAGCAGTACAAATTTATTTCTACTACACCTAGATCCTAGCCAAACCGTGGTAACACCTCAGTTTACTAAGGACTACACGCCAACCATCTTGGTTAGTGCTTAGGGTGGCCTGATGTCATGGTTCACATGCTGACAGCGTTCGTCCGAGCATGCTGGCATGCAATACACGCGCTCTGCGTGCCGCTAGACGCTCTGTTGAGCGCATGCTCGCTGCCCTACCGGCCAAAGCATGCCACCCCTCGCCACCATCCTCGTCTCCACCCCCTTAACTCCCCCTGGCGCTCGCCGACGCTGGAGCATTCCGTAGTGAGCACGGGCACGGTCCGGTGAACGACACAGTGCACGACGCACTGTGCTCGTCGCGTTCCCCCTCGCTCCTGTGCTCATCCGCGCCCGCGCATAGTTCCTGTGTGACCTCCGTCGTCTTCTCCCACTCTCTCTAGCACCGTTCATCACCGTGCACCATGGACAGGCGTCCTCCGGCGGAGCCCGAGCCCTCCTTGCCGCCCGTCTACAAAAGCCGCCACCCCCAGCCTCTTGGAGCACCCGTAGCCACTCCCACATCCTCCACGAGCCAGTAGAAGCCGCAGCCCGGCCAGGCAGGCCACGGGCTTCCGTCCCACAGCCGAGCTCGCCGGCGATACCCTTCGGATCGTCCCCGCAGCTCCGACCCCTCCCAAGCCAAGGCGACCCTGCCAGGGACTCCGCCACTCATCGGTGAGGCCAACCCACCCCGCTGGAGCCCCTGGAGCCGCCCCAAGCCGCCGTCATCTTCGTCTCCGGCAACCTCCACCCTCTACCTCCGCTGGAGAGGACGATTCTGACACCGTCCGATCACCTCTAACTACGCTACGGGTACGGGCAGGTGCGCAAACTTCTCCTCTATCGATCCCCCCTCTCGTTTGACTCCAAGAAGCCTCATCGCCGGCATGTGCTCCGGCTAAGCGCCGCCTCTCTCTGTTTCCCTCTCCCCTCCTTCTGGCCTGACTAGCGGGGCCCGCTAGTCAGCCACTCATTACGTGCGCGAAGCGGTATGAGTGGTTATGCCCTGGGCGTTTACGCCTTCGACGTCACCCCCAGTTTATTTATTTCAAATTCATTTAAATCCAGGAACCTTCAAACAGCCACAACTTTTTATCTATAAGTCCAAATGCATTCACTACAAAAAAAATACACTTCCGTGATGATACGTGTTTGTCACAGTAGGTCGCGTTTTTTGTCATGCATGTACATCCATGACAAATTTATGACAGAATCAAGATAGTCATACCCGTGCTGTCATAGAAGTGTTCCATGACATTACCAAAATTATCATCACGGAAGTGTCCACTTCCATGACGATAAATCGCGTGTCGCAGAAGTGCTTTCGTCAAGGGTGACCGACACGTGGCATCCACCGTAACGGAACACTGTTAAGCTACCGGGTCGGGGTTTGGATCCGATAACCCATTAACAGCCCCGACCAATGGGGTTTTTCCACGTGTAAAATCATCATTGGCTGGAGGAAACACGTGTCGGCTCACTGTAGGGACAGATGTCATCCACTCATTGGACAGAAGGCGCCTATGATACGTCGACACGTGGCACGGCCCAACAGAGGCCCATTCCTGTGAAAAGGCCGGCCCGTTTGACTTGGTCATAAGGTGGCGGGCCGACCCATGTAAAGCCTGTTAACGGCCTATTCACATATAGCCCATTTACATCCCGCTAACCCAAGGCCCGTTATGCCCTATCCGAATTAGGCACAATAGCGTCATCTGGGCCACCCAATATGATCCCAGCCCGTTTTCACTTCTAGCCCATGTATGGCCCATGAAGTCTTTTGGCCCATATGAGGCCCTATGTAACTCTTGGCCTATTAACGGCCCGTGGTCAAACTGGCCCGTAATGAACAGTGTATTACTTTACACCCATTAACGGCCCGTGGTGAAACTGGCCCGTAATGAACAGTGTATCACTTTATACCCATTAAGGGCCCGTTATTCCGTTGGGCCGTTTCCAGCCCATGTTATCTTTCGGCCTTCTCAGAGCCCATTTAGTCTTGGGCTCATTTCCAGCATTCCTTTACTTACGGCCCGTTACTGTCATTTTCTGCTTATGGGCCAAATTCAGCCCGTGGTTACAGTTGGACCGTTTATGGTCCGTTAACACGTTGGGCCGTTTTCATAGCGTCATGAAATACGGCATATTAACGATGGCCCGTTATGGTCGGCCCATGAACGGACGATTCCAACTCTAGCCCGTTTACGAGCATTATGCGGCCTGTTATTGGCCCATGTTTGGCCAATCGATCATACTGCCCGTATAAGGCCCATTGATGATACAACCCGTAGAAGGCCCATTGTTTCTGCGGCCCGTAGAAGGCCCACTGTTTATACGGCCCGTAGAAGGCCCACTGTTTATACGGCCTGTAGAAGGCCCACTGTTTCTACGGCCCGTAGGTCTAGTGTCACTACAGTAAATATTAGCCCATTGTTATTGTGGCCTAGTTTTAAGAAATAGGTTATTGCAGCCACTAGCAAACCGCAGAAAAAGAACTGCACTAACTACAAGCAAACAAATAAACAAGACAACAAGGAAATAAATAAGCAAGCAACTTACACTAGGCTATCACGGCTATTAAACATATTACATCCACTGGGCATCAAAGTTCGCCACCAGTGCAAATATAGGAAACACAACAGCATATAAACGCCGCAGCAAAACAAGTCCAGAACTGAAACCACTTCAGAAGAGCTCAAGAAACAATATCCTGGGTACCCATAATGCTGGCAAGAAGCTTAGCAAGCTTATTAGCCTTCTCTTGTTTGGCGCTTAAGTTCTCCAGCACTTGCTGTTGCACCAGAAAGTATTCATCTGAATTCTGCAGGGACTTCCTCAGTCCTTCGGCTTCCTGTCGCATAACATCTGATCGATGTCTTTCAACTTGAAGTTGAGACTCGAGAAGCCAAACTGATTCAGGCAACGAGTTCGAAGAGCTGGTGCCAGCAGTGGTAGCCAGTAACTCGAACACTACATCAAGACAGGACTTTGGGGTTGTCTCAGTGTCCTCAATATAGTTTTTATCAGCTTTCTTGGAGACCAACAGGGATGTCTCACTATCTTCAACCTTATCTGCATTACTTCCTTTACCATTTCATAACAAGGTACTCTTCTCCAATATTTTATCCGCGTTCTAAAAGAGAAACAAACAAACACATCTCAGGTTTACAATGTAGTATATGAAACTCATTTTGGTAAACCAGTTCAGTAGTAAGGTGGACAAGATAACAGCATGAAACAAACATATATCTATGTAGTATGGTCACTGTATGGTCTATATCATTCTAGTTTATGTTGCCAAATCAAGATAGATACAGTTCAAATCATATCTATTTAAGACAAAGCAGCATAGACACAATATAAGTGTGGGAAACTACACAACAATAGCAACACTTGTAATGTGCATGGCATGAGAACATAACTGTTTATTCAATTGAAACTGAAATCAACATAGAGCAAGTTACAACAGCAAACAGCCAAACACGTTGAAGAAACAGGTTTAAAACATACCTGTTGCGCCATTGGAGTTTCAATTGCATCCTTCAAATTTGAAATTAGTTGGTATCAGTAAATACAATGATGCAATAGCAAAGTAGTATGAACCATAGCTATGGAACCTAACCTGAGAACAATTCTTCTTCTCCTTTAAGCGTTGACTTTGGGTTCGGAGTGGTGGTCCTCATGATTTGGGCACTGTAGTTGCCTTACTAACTGCTCGTGTTTGGGTGCTCTGTGGTGGAGATGGTGATGTGTCTACGGGAACTGGGTGTCTATCTGCTGGGGTTGGGGTTAGAAGGGGTGTAGCTGGTTCTCTGTCCAACTGGGTAGGGGTACAATCTGCATGAGTGTGGGTTATGTGTGGTGGGGCTGATTCTTGGGCAAGTACAACCGTGGTTCTATCTGCATCAACAGGTAGCACGATCTTTTCTGAAGACCGTTTTTTACTCCCACACATACTGCCATCACTCCCTCTAGTTGAAATGGCTGATAAACAAGAAAAGTAATTGAATGTACAGACATTGTAAGATAGACAGGTGCAATGGATAGTAGGGAAGAAAACAGGGCATGAAATAATTCACATTTATGTTGTCTAAGTAAACAGAATAGCAGGACATAATTTCACATATATGATGGCTAATTAAACAGGATAGCATGACACAATTTCACATGTATGATGGCTAACTAAATAGGATAGAATGACATACTTCAAAATTTGATGACTATGTAAACATGATGACATGATATAACTATACGATGTGTCTATTAAAGTGGTTGGCATGCCATAAATCACAAACATGCCGTCGATGGAAACATGATGGCATGATATAATTCACGGATAGAATGACATAATTTAAAATATGCTGACTATGTAAACATGATGAGATGATATAACTATATTATGTCTTTAGAAAATGGGTTGGCATGCCATAATTCAGATACATGCTGTCTATGTAAACATCATGGCATGACATAATTCAAATATATGATTTATATACTAAGGAAGTGAGCAGAGGGCGATTGCATATATGATGTGTCAACTAAGGAGATGGCATTCAATATTGTGTATATGATGTAAAAACTAAGCATTGCAATACAACATATGCATTATATGAGTAATATAACCCTGCCAAGTTTGAGCATACACCTCAGGGGGATAATAGGACTGGTCATCTGCCTCTGAATCCTCCTCTGAAGAGCTATCTGTAACCAGCAAGATATCTGCTTCAGCAGGTAGCATTGTCTGCTCTGAAGACCTTGTTTTCACTCCAGATTTCTCCATCACCAATTCAAATGGCTGATGCACAGGAAGAGCAGTTGAATATACAAACATTGTCGACAAAAGCAATGAGAAATACAAAAAAAGGATGGCATGATATAATTCACATATATGACGCCTGCCTAAACAGCATGGCATTGCATAATTCACATACATAATGCCTTGCACCAATATAACATTGCATCATTCACATATATAATGTCTTGCAACAAGATGGCATTGCATAATTCACATATATGGTAATTAGACACTAAACAAGTGGCATTCACATGAAGCATGTCTAAACTAAGCAAATGACATAGCAATGCAAGATACCATACGCACAATATGAGTAACATAACCCTGCCAAGTTAGGGCATGCACCTCAGGGGGAAATATGACTGGTCATCTGTCTTTGAATCCTCCTCTGAGGAGCTATCGGTAACCAGCAAGACATGCGCTTCGTCAGATAGCATTGTCTACTCTAAAGACCTTGTTTCCACTCCAGATTTTTCCATGACCCTGCCGAATGGCTGATGCACAAGAAGAGTAATTGAATGTACTAAAATTGTTGACAAATTTAACATATAATAAAAAAATGATGGCATGATATAATTCACATATAATATGACTGGCTAACTAGGGTGGCATTGCAAAATTCACATGTATGATGCCTGGCTAGACAAGATGGCATTGCATGATTCACATATACGACAAAGAAACTAAATAGATGTCATTGACACAAAGCATGTCTAAACTAAGCAGATGACATCTTTAATGTATACAGTAAGCAATGCAAGGCACCATATGCATGATATTACCAACATCAGCATGCCAAGTTAGAGCGAAGACCTCATGGGGTAAATAGGAGTGGTCTTCTCCTTCTGAATCCCCCTCAGAACAGTTATCTTCCTCTTGATTACGATCCGAAATGGGTGGAGGGGGGCTGCCTTTGCGCCCACCATGGAACGACGTCTGCATGAAATTTTATTGCCATGCAAGGCTCGTCTCTTTTGCTCTACATGATCAGTTCCATTGTGTACAATAACTGGCATGCATAGGAATAAAACATAGTGAGATTATGTAAGGAGTGCATGCACAAATCTAGAGTGATGGTAGCAAACTGTGGATAGACCCAAAACCAATGATAGCATGCGGATAATAGCTTTAGTTAAAAAATACAGATAATGGCTCCTTTAATGTTTGTTTGCACCCAACATGAAACTCATAGTAGACACCGGAGATTAACCAGATAGTAGACAGATAGTACTGATTGCTGCCCCAATATGTACCCCACAACCATTTAAATACTCAAGTTTCAGCATTAGTTTGGACCTGACTCTAAGTCTAATAGGTGAACACGATGATAATGTAGCATGTCATCATATTAAGCGATGCATAACGTAAGCAGACACGGAAGAGTGCGACCTCTCTTGCGGACCCGTGTAGTCCTCAAGGTCATCTGCTTAGTTGATGATGGTAATGCAGTTGTCGTGGCTTCCGGCGGCGGGGAAGAAGATCTGAGGCGGCGAAAGACA
The DNA here is from genome assembly GCF_002162155.2 of Triticum dicoccoides. Lineage (NCBI taxonomy): Eukaryota > Viridiplantae > Streptophyta > Magnoliopsida > Poales > Poaceae > Triticum > Triticum dicoccoides. The sequence continues at coordinate 136,313,753 of NC_041385.1, forward strand.
GTCTGGAGAGTAGATCCCTGCTGTGGTGAACCCCTCCGTCGTTGGAGCAGCTGAGCTGGGGTGGAACACAGCGCCGCAGGAGCAGGACAAACCACACAAGGTTTTCTTTGACACATATCTGTAACAGAAGTAATTGAGTAAGGGCTTGTTTGAATTTGAGGATTCTAACAATGCAGGGATAGGAAATAGACAGGAATAGGATAGGAATGCATGTGCAAAACAGATATTTTAAAAACACAGGATTTCTGCCAATCTAGGTGTTTGATTCACAACAATTGGAAGATCACATGATGCAAAAAAGCATGGTGAGATTAAGTCAAACCACAAGAAAATGTACGGTTATAATGCTATTATGCTACTATCTCTTAGTCTTGTGCTTGATGAATAGGAATATGAAAAGGAGGAGAAGTGGAAATTAGAATTCCTACAGTTTTTATTTCAAGGAGACACTAAAGGAACAAATCCTACAATTTTCCTTTGCTCCATTCCTTTGCACCAAATTCATGAAAAGTAGTACCATAGGAAACTTTCCAATTCCTATGTTTTTCATTCACTTTTCCTTTCAAGCACTGGCGATTCTAGTAGGCAGGCTTGAGCAAGGAAAATCCTACACTAAAAAAATGTTTTTGTGCTACTTCTATTACTTTGGACCCAAGCCACTGCCATACTAGCTCAACTCCCAGGCCCATCGACAAATGCACAGCTCAAACGCGCAGAGATAAATAATGATGGCGTTCAAGAGAGTCCATCACGGATAGCTAAGTTTCCTGGTACCTCACTGCTTGTCATATAGTAGGATAAAATAATCGTATTTCCCGTTACTACGAGTGCTCAGTGGACAATATATATAACATGTAGAGTAAAAAAGAGATGCAACAAGTGTACAACCTCTTTGGCGAAGCCAAGTCGATCTCAGCGTGATTGGGTTGGCCGGTGAGGATGCTCCGGCTGACTTTGCTGTCGGAGGAGGGGAAGAAGATCTTAGGCGTCTGGAGATGGAGCCCGAGGTACTGCTCCGCTGTGATGGAGGGTTTCATCATTGGAGCAGCTCCGGTGAGTTGTACGACGCCGAGGCTGAAGCAGGACAAGAGAGACAACGAACAACGTTAACCTGAGTGGAATTCTAATAGCATCTCCAATACATGACGTAAAATACATAACCACAAAGTGCTAGATGTAAAATACATCAGCCGCTCATCTCTGAACTTAACTGTCGAAACTGAACTTAACTGTCGAAACTGAACCTAACTGTCGAAACTGAATTTTGCTGTCGAAACTGAATTTTGCTGTTGAAACTAAACGCACTAGCAAGGTGAGGCTACACGTCAGTCGACTGACTTTTTCATCTCTGGTCAGTCGATTTTGCAACCGTTGGATATGAAATCAAGGGCCTGCGGTTCGTCTTCAACCTCCACCCCCCTGAGCCGCCAGCCACCACTGGCCAAACAGCAGCCCCCCGCCGCCTGCGGCCGGCGGTGCACCACCCCGCCCGCCCCGAAAACACTCCCCACCGTCGGTCCGCCTCCGCCCCGGCCATCCCTCTAGGCCCCCCCCCTCGTGTCGAGCTTTTTTCTCGGGCGATCCCCAT
>NC_041385.1:136316036-136378033 GCF_002162155.2 Triticum dicoccoides
CCCCCCCGCTGCGGCTGGTTCTTCCTTCACCCCGGTGAGCCCACCCCTTGAAAATCGAATGACCCGAAGTCGATTCAGTCGACTGAAGTGTAGCCAAATCGGAGCACAATCGCAAGCTAGAGCAAGAGCGAGAGCAGCAGCGCGAGAAAGAGCAATAGCAAGAGCAGACCAGGCAGGGGACCAAGAGCAAGAGCAGAGCAGCAGCACGAGTGAGAGCTAAAGCCGCAACAGCTCCTACTGATGTGGACGTCGCCGCTGAGGGAGCGCCACCGTGGAGGAAGTGTCCGGCAATGCCGCCGTGGATGGAGCCGCGCCGTGTCGGCTCGATACCGAGTGTCGGCAGCACCGTGAGATCGAATCAAGAAGAAAATGCGGAGATTAGTGTACAACCTATTTGGTGGCGCCGATTAGGATGCAGCTTCATCCGAGGAAATGGTGATGATGATGCTCTTCCCGTGGTGCAGGTGAAGACGGCGTTGTGGGAATGGAGGTGGCGCAAAAGACGAGGGGAACGTCGGGGCAGCTCCTTGGAGGTGGAGTACGGGGTGGCTGAACCGGCGGGACAATGAGATCGACGACGGATCCTCATCCGGTATGGTGGATGAGGGACGTCGAGGTGTTGCTGTGGACGATGTCGTCAGGGAAGAGGCTCCGGCTAGGTGGCGGACGGAGCAGGGTGTGGGGTTTCGTCGCGGGTTTTCGCGGCCTCGGTGTACGAATGGGTGGGCGGATGGGATGGCAGTGGGGAACCATGGCTTAGAGACGCGCTTGTCCGAAATGTGGGGTAAGTTACGAAAGTACCCCCGACTGATTTGAGGCGGTTCTTTCGGTTCAGGGGTACCATGGGCATTTCGCGTGTCGGGATTTCACAGGAGGTGGGAGTTTTTGCGCGTGTTGTAATTTCGGAATAGCAAGGCGCGGGTTGAGATGGAGGGTGTTGTCGGAGCACAACGAGACAAAGATATATCTTAAATATTTCGGGCTAACATGGCGCAGGTTGAAGAGGCGGGAGTTTCGCAGCACGATAGACAGAGACGCTAGCTTCAATTTTCGGCATAACAAGGCGCGGCTTAAAATTTTGGAAGAACAAGCTTAACGTGTACCCAAAAAAAAGACAATTTGCACCTCAACACGCACAACACACACACAAAGACCATTTAGACTAGAGTAAGGTACACGTGCATTGCACGCATGAGATTTGGCAACCAAATTATGAATAAATACCACATTATAGCATGCAAGCTTTGAGTCATATATGCATGATGTAGATGTTCGTTTAATTCTTATAGTTCATTTCATTCAAAATCATCTAGTTTTTATAAGAAAGCTAATCTATTTTAAGATTCATGGAATTGTGCGTTGTAAGACATAAAGTAAAAACAAATAATCGCAAATCATGTAGAAAAACATTTGGGAAATTATGATACGGAAGATTCTAGAACAAATGAGAAGTGATTGTGTTTTGATGTTTGTGCATTATGCTTAAGTTCAACCATGGAGTCTTCTAGATTATACATGTAGCGAAATCTGGTGGAATCTAGATGATATCCAACGGCCAATAGTGCTCAAATTTGCCATCTTTGGACCATCGGATTCACCTAATCCAACGACCATCTTTCAAAGTTAAAGTTACCCGCACACTATATATATATATATATAGGGGGTATAGATATAGATATGTGATGCGAAAGCCGCCCATCATCTCCAATTAGAATAGTGTGTCCATGCACGGATGCGACGTGGGCAAATGATGTCTGCCATCAGTATCTCAAATTCAAATCAGTCTGACCTTGTTCAATGTGTATACATTACAACATGCTCGTTTCCAAACCACACCGCGCAGATCTCCGTTATATTCATGCATGCATGGGTTTCAAACATCAGGATCTCTTATTCAAATATTTGAATTCAACTTTACATTGATTATGACCTCACCTATTCTTTTACACCCACACAGTAGTCTTCCCTTTATAATTGAACCACTAACTTTCTCTCGTGCATGCATGCACACACACCACCAGTCGGCATTATCTATCGCACGCATGCAATCTTTTTCTTCAGGACGGTCTCCCACGAAGGCGCACACCCACACACATCCCCCTCTCCATCATACCGGGCATTCTTTATCTCTCACACGTGCATGCGCAATGATCGATGTTCCTCTATGTATGTGTGTATATAGCTAGGTCTTTCATAGTTTTTCACACAAACTGATCAATCGATATGTCCAGTGAGGTCTCACCCTCTTTCCCACGTCCACATTGATCAATCTATACCTCTCTATATAGGATTAACATAAATAGCTAATACACCCACATTAATTATATATCCAACGTCCCCCTCTCATCATCCATGCCTTCCACTTCATCTCTCAGACGCGTGCACAATGGCGAAGACAGGGGGCGGTAAGGGCCCTGCCCCCCCTAACATCACTATATATCGAGGCTAATATGAATGTGATCATTAGACAATTGCTGCTAAAAAAGGTTTAATTTCATGAATTGACCCTCCTCGTAAAGGATTAGCAATGCTTGGCCCCCTAGCTCATTTATTTTTCATGGCTCCGCCACTGCGTGCAACAGCGCACGTTTTCACCCCCTCTCTCTAAATATCGATCTCGCACTTGTGCATTCCTTCATAGTCTCCCTCCACTCAGCCCCTCGCACCATCTTCTAGCCCCCCACCGGATTTTGCCACATGTACAATCTAGCAGACTCCATGGTTGAACTTAAGCATAATGCACAAACCTTAAAACAACAGTGATTCTATTTTGTTCTAGAATCTTCCGTATCATAACTGCCCAAACTTTTTTTCTAGTTGAATTGCCATCATTTGTTTTTGCTTTATGCTTTACAACGCACAATTCCATGAATCATAAAATATATTCAGGGCTTCTTTGATTCAAAGGATTCTCAAAGGAATTTTGGAGGATTCTAATCATTAGGAATTTTTCCTATCTTCGTTGTTTGATTCGTAAGATTGTAAACCATAGGAATTTTTCCATATGATTCATTTGCACTAGATTTCATAGGAAACATCCCATCCACTCAAACCTCTTTGAAAGAATTCTGTGTTTTTCTATGCACAATCAAACACTCGTACAATCCTGTAGGATTCAAGACGATATTCCACTATAATCCCATGTTTTTCCTATTCATGCGTTCTTAGCTTTTTTCTAAAAACTAATTGATTTTTAATGAGATGAACTATAAGAATTAAACGAAGGGCTACATCACACATATATGACTCAGAGCTTACATGCTATAGTGTGGTATTTATTCATAATTTGGTTGCAAAATCTGATGCGTGCAATGCACGTGTACCTTACTAGTACTTCAAGTATGTGCAAAACACGTAAATTAGAATACCAATGGCACGCTACACAGTGTCTCTCTTACAGTTCATGAAGCCATGTGGCACATGTGGAGGCGTTGTCACGACCTCCTTGCGTGGATTGATCACAGTGACGTGCTGCTGGTTTCAGAAGAATGTACTCGTCCTCCCTAAGCCATACTGGCGGTACATGCACGAAGCGAAGATGTGCACACACGCCACGCACGCACTCATTCCCTCGCACGCACATGCGGGTACACGGGCGGATGCAATTTTGTACCAAGATCCACCCCATGTGATAATTTGACGTGTGTAAAGTCGTTCACTTCATTGATGGTCAATTAATACAGCGCATGCAAATTGAGTAGACATGAGGGCGGAAGAAAGACATTATTACTCCATTGTGCGCATGCGAGTAGTTAAATCGTGGGTTGCTAGTAGCCTAGTAGTGCTTCCATTGGTCTCCTTCGTATTTTGTGCCAATTTTTGACAGTAACATAATATTTACGCATTTGAGCAGTGTAGTACTTGAAATTTATGTTCCGCTAAACTCATCGGGAGCCGTTTCGGGCCTCGAAACCAAAACCATCAATTAATCTTTACCTTGTTCCCATCACATTCGAAAGCCTGCTCACACCTACTAGTACGTACCAAACCTGAACGTGTTCCCACTACGAAGGTATTAGTACTACTAGTGCTAGTACTTAGGTTATAAAAAGGGGAACTACCTAACCGAAAATTACTCTACGTTTCCTCCTCATAAGTTCTTCTTCTTCGTCCGTCGTTGCCATGGCCGGTGAGCAGAGCTCTAGGTCGAGAACTAATCATAACAAGGGAGCGGCAACCAAGGCTGCGGAAAAAAAGAGGGCTCATCGCCACGCAAAGACCTCGAAAGATCTCTCACGGGCAGGCGATGGCTCCCAGGAGCGCCCTAGCCGTGGAGGCGAACATGCCGAGCAGGCAGAGCTGGAGTCGTTATCCCTCGACGGCATGCCCGATCAGCTCAATAAGCACCTCAATAAGGAAAAGGAGTTCATCCAAGGCTTGACGGAGTTGCTGAAGGAGAGCCTCGACGACATGCCCGCTGAGCTCAATCAGCAGGGGGAGTTGACCCCCGGCTTGGTGATGCTGCTGAAGAAGAGCATTGCCTCGGAGAAGAAGGCGACCGGTGAAATCCTACGACTTCAGGAGGACAAGGCGAAGCTCTGCCACGCGATCGACCTGTTGAAGGAGAAGAACGCCGGCTGGAAGAAGCTACATGAGAATAGTAGTTCCTCGATGAAGATGTTGCAGGCCCTCGTCATGGAACAGAAGGAGGAGTTGGCGAAGCTCCGCATCGAGCACCCGGCTGCTATCAAGGTACGTAATGCGGCCATGGAGTAGATGATGAAGGCTCGCGTCGAGAAATCCCACGTCATGGACAGAATGAAGAAGATGGTGGAGGAGACGCGCAAGGATATGGAGGTCGTGGAGGCGATGAAGAAGCAGTTACGACTCCGCGGCGAATTAGATCATTTGGGGTGATAATCTTCCTTCTTCTTTTGCTGTTGTGTTTCATCTTTTGCTTCGGGTGTTTCGCCGCACGTGTCATGTTCTCTGCGAGGCATGAATAGAACAATGGTTTTGTTTTTTGAGGGAATGAATAGAAAAATGCTAACAATGAGATGACTAGCAAATTAGATCATTTTTTATCGCCATATGGTACTGGGCTGCCGTGTTTCGTGCTCCTCCGTCGCAGTACTACTCCAGTGGTAAACTTGAGTATACCCAAGGTTGGGAAAAGCGGTAGGCGTAAGTGAGGCGATTGGCCTTCGCCTGGTGCCTAGGCGATGCTTAAGCACCCTAGGCGTAGCCTAGGAGGTAATATAGTTTTTCGTATCAGGGTGTATTTGTGGTATTATATGTGTAACTATATTAATTGAGGTCATATTAATGATTTAACTATCAGCTATTGCCATTTAATATGGCATGTTTGGCATATCAGTGCAATACGGTAAGATTTCTTGTTTGCCCTGCCTAGACTTCCGCTTATGCCCTAGGTGAGGCATTTGGCCATCGCCTAGCGCCTAAGCGTGCCTAAGCGCTTCCTTGGCACTGCCTTTTCCAACAGTGAGTATACCGCACGGTTCTTTGCTCCTTCTCGATCAGGTCGTCGGCGCATTTATATGACTAGTCAAATCACAAGGCTCCGCCTTCCAGCAGTAATGAGCCATCAAATCACAAAGGCCCTCGCCTCTCGTGAAACTGACCAAGCTAGACTGCCCCGCCCTCTAGCCTTTTAAAAAATGTATACTTTTGTACAACAGTAGTATCGATGGATTGCGCCATGGAGCAAAACTTGAAAAAAAGGTGGTACATATAGAGAGCGCTCGTCGCCAAATTATGCATATAGTACTATTACAAAGGCTAGTCACAATAATGGTGTCCAGCACAACCCACCCCTCAAATAAAACTAAGCACCCTGGAATTCTTTGACAAAATTAAGCACCCTGAAATTCTTTGACAACTAAACTGCTGGCTATATGATGTTGGCCATATATATTGTACGTATATAATGTGAAGAAACGAGTGGTAGTACTATACCAACTAAAAGATGAAATGTAAGAAATACTAGTATGTACTTACTGAAGAGTTAAAGTAAAAAGAAGAAACATAACATAGTTCTGCTGGGGGCTCAGCACAACACACCCCTCAAATTAAATTAAGCACACCTGAAATTAAACTGTGCAACTATTCCGGTAGACACTGCATTAGAACCACCATGGGCAACGACACTGCCACCTTACTCGGAGTCCTCGTCCATGTCCTCGACTTCATCCTTGTCCCTCTTCCTCTTGGTCGATACTTCTTTGCTTGAACCGCCAACTTGGCTGTTCCTCTTCATCCAACCCTTGTAGATATTGAAACAAAGGTAGCCATCCATTGCAGCATACTAGATGTGGTCTATATCTAGTACATTCCGCTGCCATGCATGACGATGAAACGTGTATGGAGGTTTCTCCAGTTTACCTTACGAAGGATGAACCATGGCTCCTGCTAGGGTCAGCATTGAAGGCTGACGAGAGGACACCAGCCGATTCTTTTGGAGGTCGAAGGTGTTGCCTACAACGAGGCCTATCCGACGCAGGACTTCTTTGTCGTTACCAAAGTCTAAAGTAACGAATTTGACTAGGTTGCTCTCGAGGAAGTCCTTAAAATCCTGACACTCAACGTCGGCATGGCATATGTGATAGACCAAGCATAATTCATGCAAGCAAACCTGGATCATGGTGGGCTTCTTCCTCTCTTTATCCTTTAGATCCTTCTCTCGTCCCACGACTGTGGTGTACTCAACATCTAGCCCAGTGACCCACTCATCATGTGAGTCTTCGAACATGCGTCTGAAGCGAGAAAGGCATCCTTTCACCGTCGCGGAAGAACGGGTGTAGATGACATCGAACTATCGCCGGTGATGGTTCTAACCTTGTACTCATGGCCGATCGGGGAGATTTGGGACGCCATGGATTTGGGTGGAGGATTAGGATTAGTGGAACTGCCGTAATGTGAATGGACGGGACGACTAGGAGCGAACCGCCGTAGTATTAAAGGACGTGCGTGGACGAGTAGGAGCGAACTGCCAGCGTGCGAACGGCAGGGTAGTGGCTTTCCATTCTCCCATGATACGGGCTTCCGAGAGCCCTTGGATCGGAGATCAAACGGTTGCATGGCGTGATTCTAGACCTATGGGTGAATATCCTATCCTGGAGGGTTATTCTGCAAATTTTCAGCAACTTAGCATGCGACCGTTTGATCTCAGATCCAAGGGCTGCCAGCAGCCCGTATCATGGTCGCGCCTACCACGACCATCGCGTCGCTCACGTGGTCGCGCCCTTGGAGATTTAACACAGTGCGTTAGGCTATCTGATGTTGGCATGTCATACATAGTCATCACTTAGTCACTCATACTACAACAAGGTTGGCTATAAGTGTATTTTTTTACTCCTCTCTATCTCTTTCTTCGTACTCCCTCCGTCCCATAATATAAGAACGTTTTTGACACTAGCTAGTGTAGTGTCAAAAACGTTCTTATATAATGGGACACAGGGAGTACTAGTATTTATTGCATTTGCCAAGGAGTAACCTCTTCCAATGAAATGGTGTTGCTAAGTTTGCTTAATTTAATTAGCTATAGAATCAAAATTGCCTTTTCACCTAGGTACACGCGCTTAGCACCGTTTCTTCCTTGGGTCACCAAACTTGTCTCTCTCTTCTTGATTAACTTGCCACACCAGACTTTATGCCTATGTGGCAAGCTTAAGCACCTGTAGGAGCAAGTAAGTACAATAGTGTGCTTTACATGGCATTTTTGCATATGTGGAGGAAAGGGAGGCAAGGAAAAAGTGGAGAAGTGGGCTCTCATACAAGAGCCAGCCTCTACTACGTGGTGGAGCATTGGGAGAGGCACCTGTATGGAGGTGGTCAGGAATCAGGAGACTCGCGCCGGTCGTAGCGCCGCAGTTAAAATGATAATGGCAAGTCAAATCACGGGGCCCCACCTGTCCAGCAGTAACTCGCTGTCAAATCACACAGCCCTACGTTTGCAGCAGCCTACTCCCTCGTCTTCTCGCGTCTCTGTCGAACCGACTAGGCGGAACTGTACCGCCACCTACCGAGCAGGAAAAGCCCCGCCCTCGACTTTTAAATAGTATACAAATACTAATTTTGTATCCATGGATTGCGCCCACGCCATGGAGCAAAGCGTCTAGAAAACGGCGGTACACATGTACGGAGTATACAGCACGCCCGTCGCGTTCCCATCGCACCCCAGACGGTCGGTCAGTCTGGCACGCTGCTCTCCGAATGGAACGCACATCATATTGCGTTCGCACACACATGTGGGACGATAATTGAGAACCGACAATAGGCACACTCCTCGGCCCCGCAAGTCGGGTGACTTAATAGAAGAGGGAGACGAGTGATAGTACTAGAGAAGTGTTGTACTACATTGGTGCCTGAACGATCCCTGCAAGACACGGAAGATCATTTCATCCATGCATGTGACCAGACTCCAGCAGACACGCCTGGATTGGCTATCGTCTACATATCATGCGGGCTGTGTTGTACATGGCTGTAGTTGTTGTGAGAAATCTAAAAAAAGGTTTCTTGTCATCTCGCAAAATTATGTGTCATGTGCTTCGGATCACTGCAAGGGTTAAACAACAACAACTAAGTTGGGCTAGTCATTGGGGGCACATGCACGAACAGTGACTACTCGGCTGCCATCTAGGTCAAGCCGGCTATGTTAATTAGGGCAGCTATAGATGGACCCCTTCTCTACGAGTTTATCTTTAATTTGAGCTTTGTTCCTCGTCTAGTTTGTCCGGCAGGATTCATGTTGTCTCTTTTGGGCAGTGAGGTTATGATTTCTTGTCATGTGGCATTTTTTCGTGTTATGTGTTATAATCCGACGCTTCAGATCAAAATGACGACAACTGCACCTCCGGGCCACGTGCATGAAGACTTCTCGACAGTCATTGACGAGGTCAAGCCGGCTCCGGTAGACAAAAGAAAACTAAGTACTACTCCACTATATAGGCAGGAGCCTCCACGCTTGCTTGCTAGTGTTGGTCTCTTCACACAGTCTCGAACTCTCCAGATCTAAACACGACATCAGTGGGCACACACACACTCTCTCTCTCTGCTTACCGCTGGTCACAGATCAAGCCGGATCCTCTCCGCCGGGGAAGGTGAGAAGGTGCAACGTTCACGCGGTCGTCCTCGGCGACGGCTCTTACCCACTACTGGGTGCGTCCCGATCATCCTGCCTTGCCGTTCTCTCCCAAGCACCGCTGGCGAGGGAGGGCCTCCGACCCCTTCTTCCTCGCTGCCGTAGTGTGGGCAGATCCGGCCTCCTGCCTCCCACCTAGCAACATCCCGGTGACCATCAGGTATAACTTCCTTTGAAACCGGCCTTGCTCTACTTCCCGAGCTCCTGACGTTGCTGCATTTGTAACTTTTACTATTTCTCAACCCCCCTCGTAGATAGGATCGATCGTCTGTTCAAAAACCACCTATTTTTTACGTTTAAGAGGTAAAACTAGTTCATGCACTCGAATCTAGTACTACTTGGTTCAAACAAGGAAGAAAGGGGGTGGGGGTGGGGGAGGATTTGTTACCTGAATCTAGGACTTGGTCGAAAGAGGAAATAATGGGGGTGAAAAGTAGCAGAGACTGGCTATCCAACTGGTTTGTAGGTCTAATAGGGAAATAAAGGGAAACGCAGTACAAACTCAATATAAACCCGATCTATTGGTTGAAAAAGGAAAGAAAGAAATTGTGGTTTCCTCAAAGGGCGCACGATCCAAGATTGCCTGGCATGGGCCTTCGAGTACATCTACTAGTGCCAATCTTCCAAAAAAGAAATTGTCCTGTTAAAACTGGATTTTGCTAAAGCCTTCGACACCATTGATCATGATGCAATGATTGAGATCATGCGAAACATGGGCTTTAATGATAAGTGACTTGGTTGGATTAATTGCATCTTTGCCTCGGGGAAATCTGATGTCCTCCTGAATGGCGTACCGGCAAGACAATTTCATTGCAAATGTGGGGTCCGCCAAGGTGACCCTTTGTCCCTCCTAATCTTTGTCCTAGCTGCAGATTTATTACAAGCTGCTATTAATGATGCTTTTGCCAAAGACCTCATCAAGTTACCCTTCCCATGCGCTACACAAAAAGATTACCCGGTCATTCAATATGCGGATGACACGATTCTTGCAACGCCAGCTTGTCCTCTACAGGCTACAACTATCAAAACTATTCTGTCGGACTACGCCACCTCTATTGGACTCAAAATCAATTTCCATAAATCCACACTTCTCCCGATCAACTGTGATGAGGCACTATATACCAACTTGGCGAATATTTTGGGCTGTGTGGTGGGAAAGATGCCTTTTACCTACCTAGGCCTTCCTTTGGGGACTACTAAACCTACCATTCATGATCTCATGCCTTTGCTCTGTCGACTAGAACAAAGACTCTCAGCAACACTTAATATGATCTCATATGGTGGCAAGTTATCACTGCTCAACTCGGTCATTACCTCGCTCCTAATCTACGCCATGTGTACACTTAAACTCCCAGCAGGAATCATTGAACTCCTTGACAAGATTCGCTGCAAATGTTTATGGACAAAGAAAACTGATCAAGGTGACACGTGCACCTCACTGGCTGCTTGGGACATGGTTTGCAAACCTAAGAAATGTGGTGGTCTGGGGGTATTAAACCTGAAAATCCAGAACGAGGCCTTGCTTCTCAAATTTCTTCATAAGTTCTACAACCACTGGGACCTGCCCTGGGTTGAGTTGATTTGGAATACCTACTACACCTCCAAGATACCCCATGCTGCCGATCCTTGCGGCTTCTTCTGGTGGCGAGATATCTCCAAGCTCATGCCCACTTATAGGGGAATCACGATGGTCAATATGAGTAACGGAGCAACCACTCTCTTCTGGAAAGACATGTGGCTGGGTGAGATCCTGGCCGAAACTCATCCACGTGCTTTCTCGTTTGCTAAGGATGAAGACATCTCTGTTCGCTCGTTCCTAGGGGCCACCAGTTTGCAGGAAACGTTTCATCTGCCACTTTCGGAACAGGCCCATGCAGAGACCAGAAATCTGCAAAGCATTGCCTTGGACGTTCAGCTGGCTAGCCAATCAACACACGATGACTGGACATACACCTGGGGATCCACCCACTTCACAGCCAACAAATTCTATGAGTTTTTCTTCAGAGATGTCCAACCTCACCCTGCCTACTCATGGTTATGGAAGTCCAAAACAACTATGAAGATCAAAGTTTTTGGCTGGTTACTACTATCTGGCAGGCTAAACACCAGAAATATGCTCAAACGACGTCACTTCAACATTGGCAACATGTTTGGATGTCTGCTTTGCCCAACATGCATGGATGAAATGGTGGAGCATCTTTTCTTTGAATGAACTTTTAGCTTAAATTGCTGGGCCAAGCTTGGAATGCAAGGATCTACTCAAGGGAATAGGCTGGATTGGGTGGAATCAGCCAAGACCGCATGGAATAGGCCATTATTTGTGGAAATCCTTCTCCAATCTGCTTGGAGCATTTGGAAGGAAAGGAACAACAAGCACTTCAGAGGAATTACCCCGTCCACAGCCTCTTGGCTCTCTAGACTTAAAGAAGACATGTCCCTCCTCACTTATAGGGTGGGAGATAAGAATAAACCCTTCTTGCTTTCTTACTTAACTACTTTGTAACTTAGCACTAGGGACTAGGGTGCGCAGCCCTCCTCCCCCCCTCTTTATATAGGGGCCCTAGGGGGGGCACCGGCCCCCTAGAGATTACATCTCAAGGGGGGGCGGCGGCCAAGGGGGGGGGACTTGCCCCCCAAGTCAGGTGGGGCGCCCCCCACCCCTAGGGTTTCCAACCCTAGGCACAGGGGAGGCCCAAGGGGGGTGCACCAGCCCACCAGGGGCTGGTTCCCTTCCCACTTCAGCCCATGTGGCCCTCCGGAATAGGTGGCCCCACCCGGTGGACCCCCGGGACCCTTCCGGTGGTCCCGGTACAATACCGGTGACCCCCGAAACTTTCCCGGTGGCCGAAGCTGGACTTCCTATATTCAAATCTTCACCTCCGGACCATTCCGGAACTCCTCGTGATGTTCGGGATCTCATCCGGGACTCCGAACAACTTTCGGGTTACCGCATACTAATATCTCTACAACCCTAGCGTCACCGAACCTTAAGTGTGTAGACCCTACGGGTTCGGGAATCACGCAGACATGACCGAGACAGCTCTCTGGCCAATAACCAATAGCGGGATCTGGATACCCATGTTGGCTCCCACATGTTCCACGATGATCTCATCGAATGAACCACGATGTCAAGGATTCAAGTAATCCCGTATACAATTCCCTTTGTCAATCGGTACGTTACTAGCCCGAGATTCGATCATCGGTATGCCAATACCTCGTTCAATCTCGTTACCGGCAAGTCACTTTACTCGTACCGTAATGCATGATCCCGTGACCAACCACTTGGTCACATTGAGCTCATTATGATGATGCATTACCGAGTGGGCCCAAAGATACCTCTCCGTCATACGGAGTGACAAATCCCAGTCTCGATCCATGTCAACCCAACAGATACTTTCGGGGATACCTGTAGTATACCTTTATAGTCACCCAGTTACGTTCTGACGTTTGGTACACCCAAAGCACTCCTACGGTATCTGGGAGTTACACTATCTCATGGTCTAAGTAAATGATACTTGACATTAGAAAAGCTCTAGCAAACGAACTACACGATCTTGTGCTATGCTTAGGATTGGGTCTTGTCCATCACATCATTTTCCCAATGATGTGATCCCATTATCAATGACATCCAATGTCCATAGTCAGGAAACCATGACTATCTGTTGATCAACGAGCTAGTCAACTAGAGGCTCACTAGGGACATGTTGTGGTCTATGTATTCACACATGTATTACAATTTCCGGATAACACAATTATAGCATGAATAATAGACAATTATCATGAACAAGGAAATATAATAATTATCATTTTATTATTGCCTCTAGGGCATATTTCCAACAGTTCCCCGAACCATCACTTCCGACCGAGATTCACTTTTCACCTCCGCTTTTTGGTCCCATCTCCATCAAGCCCTCGGAACGGAATTGAAATTCAGTACCGCTTATCATCCTCAGACGGATGGACAGACCGAACGGGTAAATCAAATACTCGAAGATATGCTCCGAGCCTGTGCTTTGGCCCAAGGCCCAAAATGGGAAGATTGCTTGCCGTACGCCGCGTTCTCGTATAATAATAGCTTCCAGACCAGTTTAAAGATGTCACCATATGAAGCTCTATATGGCGTAAGTGCCGCACTCCATTAAATTGGTCTCAAACTGGTGATAGCCGAATTTTCGGAACGGATTTCATGCTGGAAGCCGAGAAACAAGTCAAGGAGATCCGAGATAGATTGCAATTGGCCAAATCACGCCAGAAAAGTTATTACGATGCAAAACACCGACAGATCAGCTTTGAACCCGGAGAACATGTCTATCTTTGAGTCACGCCTATGAAAGGTATCAAGAGGTTTCAAACCCGTGGAAATTTGGCACCCAGATTTATTGGTCCATTTCCAGTTATGACACAAGTAGGTGTTATGGCATATCAGTTGGAGTTGCCCCCTGAACTGTCAGACCTGCACAATGTCTTCCATGTTTCACAATTGCGACGGTGCATATCCCCGCCCGAGAAAAAGATCAATTTGATAGAGATAGAGCTGGCAAAGGACTTAACCTATGAAGAGAGGCCGGTGAAAATTTTGGGTCAAATGGAAAGAGTCACTCGCAGTAAAGCACGAAAATTTTACAAAGTCGAATGGAAGCATCATACTGAGTCAGAATCAACCTGGGAACCAAAAGAATTTCTAAGGGCATGTTATCCAGAATGGTTTTCCCAAGCAACCGAATCTCGAGGACGAGATTCATTCTAAGTGGGGGAGGTTTGTGACAGCCTGGTTTTTGCCCTCTTTTATTTGCCTGGTTTCAGTTGAGTCGGTTTTGAATTTGGAGTTTTGGAATCATTTCATTTGGACTTAACCACTTGGGTACCCCTTGATTTTCACCCAAGTGCTCCCTCTCCTCCTCAAAACCATCATTTCACCTCTGGTTCAACCCAAAATATGACTTGGAATATTTTTCTTAAATGAAAAATATTCATTTTGCCCTCCAAAACTCTAGTTAGCCCTTTGAGCTCCAAAGCAACCCTAATTTTCCTTGCCCCAAAAATCCTGAGAAAAATCCCAATTATTCTTTGGACCCTAGGGCACCTTTCTGAGCAAAAATATTTCACCACTCTTTGTAATATTTTAGCTACACAAAATAAATTCAGTTATAGGCAGAAATGGTAGTTTCTACAGCAACTACCTTTTTACTAGCTCCATTGTAGCTGGTTTTTCCTATGCCTATTTACCTTAGTAAGTGTAAGTAAAACCCCAAAGCTCGGCCCTTGACTCCTAGTAGGTTGACCATAGTAACTCTGCAAAGTTACTGTCCAGAAACTTACCAGCAGTACAAATTTATTTCTACAGCACCTGGATCCTAGCCAAACCGTGGTAACACCTCAGTTTACTAAGGACTACACACCAGACATCTTAGTTAGTGCTTAGGGTGGCCTAATGTCACGGTTCACGCGGTGACCGCATTTGTCCGAGCGTGCTGGCATGCAATACACGCGCTCTGCGCGCCACCAGACGCGTTGTTGAGCGCGTGCTCACTGCCCTGCCGGCCAAAGCATGCCACCCCTCGCCACCATCCACGTCTCCACCCCCTTAACTCCCCCTGGCGCTCGCCGATGCCGGAGCTCGCCGCAGCGAGCACATGCACGGTCCGACCAGCGACACAGCGCATGGCGCACTGTGCTCGTCGCGTTCCCCCTCGCTCATGTGCTCGTCCGCGCCCGTGCACAGTTCCTTCGTGACCTCCATCATCTTCTCCCTCTCTCTCTCTGGCGCCGTTCGTCGTCGGGCGCCGTGGACAGGTGTCCTTCGGCGGAGCCTGAGCCCTCCTTGCCGCCCGTCTATAAAAGCCGCCACCCCAGCCTCTTGGAGCATCCGTAGCCACTCCCACACCCTCCACAAGCCAGTAGAAGCCACAGCCCGGCCAGGCAGGCCGCGGGCTGCCGTCCCGAAGCCGAGCTCACCGGCGATCCCCTCTAGATCGTCCCCGCAGCTCTGACCCCTCCCAAGCCAAGGCGACCCTGCTAGGGCCTCCGCCACTCATCGGTGAGGCCAACCCACTCCGCTGGAGCCCATGGAGCCGCCTCAAGCCATCGTCGTCTTCGTCTTAGGCAACCTCCGCCCTCTACCTCCGCTGGAGAGGATGATTCCGACACCGTCCGGTCACCTCTAGCTATGCTACGGGTATGGGCAGGTGCACAAACTTCTCCTCCATCGCCCCCCCCTCTCGTTTGACTCCAAGAAGCCTCATCGCCGGCGTGTGCTCCAGCGAAGCGCCGCCTCTCTATGTTTCCCTCTCCCATCCTTCTGGCCTGAGTAGCGGGGTGTAACGCCCCGGATGCAACTTTCCATATTCGTAACTCCAACTCTTGCCTTTTCCGGAGATGCTATATGATATTTCTTCGGGGTTGGGTTTTATCTGTGTTTTGCATTTCGTTCTTGTTATGCATCTCATCTCATAGCATCATGCGCATTGCATTGGCATCATTTTCATAAAACTTGCAACCATTCGGGTTTCCCCGGTCCTCTCCGTTGTCCGTTCGGAGTCCAGACACACTCGCACGCGCCCGCGGCACCTCCGAACTATTATTTTTTAAGTGGCATAAAAATGTTCTCGGAATGGGTTGCAACTTGTCATGCGGTCTTATTATAGTGTAGACAGTCCGCCTGTCAAGTTTCGTCGCATTCGGAGTCCGTTTGACTGCCCAACCGTTAAATATGTAACCGCAATATAGTCGGTATATTCGTCGGACGTTTCGGTCTCCGAAACCATTGCTGGGCTGCATTTCTCCTCTCTCTCCTATCGGCCCAAGCCTCTCTCTCACACAGCCCACCTAACCTTCCCCTCGATCCGGAGCCATCCGATGTCGATCTGAGGTCCCGAAACGCTCCAAAACCCCCTAGAGACTAAACCCTAGCCCCCTACCCTATCTAATCACCCCTCCTTCCTAATTTGGGCATCCCTAGCCTTCACCTACCCCTAGCCGCCTCCCCACCGCAGCCAACCTCCCTCCTCCTTGGATTCAGCGCCGCCCCGCTCCACCTCCGCCACTTGGCGCTGCCGCCGGCGCGCCCCGGACCAATCCACGCGCGCCACATCAGCCCCCAGCGCTCCTGTAGCCGATGCCCCGCTACCACCTGTCCTCCCCGCGCCTCCAGCCGCTCGGTCCCGTCTGAGCCCGTGCGCGGCCCGCCTGGGCCCTGATCTGGGCCGAGGCTCGATCCGCGCCGCCGCCCCGCAGCACTCGCCTCCTGCGTCCGAGGCCGAGCCTCCGCCCGAGCGTCTCCGCCACCCTGCGCTTCCCGTCGCCGGAGTTGTGCGCCGCAGCCGACCTCGCCAGGCCAGGCCTCGCCGTCCCCTGCTCCCTCTCCCCGTTTTTCCGCTCTCTCTCACCTCGCTCTCTCTTCTCCCCGCAGGCCGCCGCCGCCATGGCCTTCGTCGCCGCCATGGCCTTCGTCGCCGCCCGAGGCTCCCCTGCCGCCGCCGCCGCTGGGAACGGGACCCCGACGCCTGGATCCGGCCTCCCCTCGCCGGATCTGGCCTCCTCTGCCTCCCCATCGCCGAGACCCGCCGTCCTCCGTCACCGGTGGCTGTTGGTGCCGCCGGCCTCGCCCCGTTCGAGAGAGACGACGGCAGCCGTCACCGGCCACGTGCCCCCCCCCTGGCCCATCTCCCACGGCCCAGCGGCCTCCAAGGCCCAGCTCCTGCCTCCACCGACCGGGCCAAGCCCATGGGTGAGCAGCCCCATCTAGTCCCCCTCCTGTACCCTGTCGGGCCAGCTAGTTTCAGCCCGTTTTGTTTTTTTCCCTGCTGCTGCGATTTTAACATTATCCGAGGATTTACAGTTTTTCAGAAAAGTCCCTAGCGTTCATGCATTTAATAACTCATAAATGGTGCATCGGTTTAAAATGATTTATATATGTAAAATGCTCAGTAAACTGTGTAGATTAATAATATGCCATTTTCATCTATGTTAAAAATGTTTAAACTTGCTGTTTATTTAATTTTGCATAATGTCATGTTAAAATGCTTTATTTCATAACTAATTAACCGTAGCTTCATTTTAAATAAACTTTATATGTAAATGGGGTGGAAAAATGCCTAGATTAACATGGTCCACTTTGTTTTACTGTTTAACAACTCTAAAATTGTGTTTAGGGCAGAACAGTACCAAATCCATAATTTGCATATGGGGATTTTCCGGAATTGTTGTTTGTTGTTTCTGGCCTCATTTAAACTTGCCTAGATAGGTAGTTTTCATATGCTTCACCCCTTGCCATGTTTAATAACATTCAATATTGTTGGGTACAAAACCGAGATCAACTAAATAACTCAATGTGGTGTTTTGTCAATATGCAACTCATTGCATATTGAGCTCCACTTAACTTGTAGTATTGTTTGTTGCACTTTGCCATGCCATGCTCTTTAAACCGGACATGCATCATACTTGATTGTGCATCATGCCATGTTTATGCTTGTGCATTTACCATGTTGTTTGTTTCTTTCCGGTGTTGCTTCTTAGTTCCGGTAATGTTGCGATTGTGAGGATTCGTTCGACTACGTCCGCTTGTCTTCTTCATGGACTCGTTCTTCTTCCTTGCGGGATTTCAGGCAAGATGACGGCTACCCTGGATCTCACTACTATCATTGCTATGCTAGTTGCTTCGTTCTATCGCTATGCTGCGCTACCTATCACCTGTTTATCAAGCCATCCCAAATTGCCATGAACCTCTAACCTTTGACACCTTTCCTATGCAAACCATTGATTGGCTATGTTACCGCTTTTGCTCAGCCCCTCTTATAGCGTTGTTAGTTGCAGGTGAAGTTGAAGATTTCTCCATGGTGGACAGGATTTTGGTTGGGATATCACAATATCTCTTACATTATTAATGCATCTATATATTTGGTAAAGGGTGGAAGGCTTGGCCTTTTTGCCTAGTGTTTTGTTCCACTCTTGCCGCCCTAGTTTCCGTCATACCGGTGTTATGTTCCCGGATTTTGCGTTCCTTACGCGGTCGGGTGATTTATGGGACCCCCTTGACAGTTCGCTTTGAATAAAACTCCTCCAGCAAGGCCCAACCTTGGTTTTACCATTTGCCTCACCACCACCTACCCATTTCCCTTGGGTCGGCCAACCCAAGGGTCATCTTTATTTTAGCCGCCCCGGGCCAGTGCTTGTCTAAGTGTTGGTCCGAACCGAGCGATGTCCGGCGCCCCCTGGGCAACCAGGGTGTATGCCAACCCGACGTCTTGCTCATCCGGTGTGCCCTGAGAACGAGATATGTGCAGCTCCTATCGGGATCTGTCGGCGCATCGGGCGGCTTTGCTGGTCTTGTTTTACCATTTTCGAAATGTCTTGTAAACCGGGATTCCGAGTCTGATCGGGTCTTCCTGGGAGAAGGTCTATTCCTTCGTTCATCACGAGAGCTTGTCATGGGCTAAGTTGGGACACCCCTGCAGGGTATAATCTTTCGAAAGCCGTGCCTGCGGTTATAGGCAGATGGGAATTTGTTAATGTCCGGTTGTAGATAACTTGACACCAGATACGAATTAAAACGCATCAACCGCGTGTGTAGCCGTGATGGTCTCTTCTCGGCGGAGTCCGGGAAGTGAACACGGTTTCTGTGTTATGTTTGACGTAAGTAGGAGTTCAAGATCACTTCTTGATCATTTCTAGTTTCACGACCGTTCTGCTTGTTCTCTTCTCGCTCTTATTTGCGTATGTTAGCCAGCATATATGCTTAGTCGCTGCTGCAGCCTCACCACTTTACCCCCTTCCTTCCCTTTAAGCTTTGCTAGTCTTGATACCCATGGTAATGGGATTGCTGAGTCCTCGTGGCTCACAGATTACTACAACAACAGTTGCAGGTACAGGTTATGCGATGATCATGACGCGAGAGCGATGCTTGCTTGCATTGAGTTCTTCTTCTGCTTCTTCTTCGATCAGGGGATAGGTTCCAGGTCGGCAGCCTGGGCTAGCAGGGTGGATGTCGTTTGAGTTTCTGTTTGTGTTTCATCCGTAGCCGGATGATGCTCTTATGTATTGTGATGTTGTATTAGTGTGGCATTGTATGCCTCTTGTATGTATCCCCATCTATTATGTAATGTTGATGTAATGATATCCACCTTGAAAAAAGCGTTTCAATATGCGGGTCTATCCTTGGTGGGACCTTCGAGTTCCTTTTGGATAGGGTCGCATATTGGGTGTGACAAGTTGGTATCAGAGCCTTGACCGACCATAGGAGCCCCCTTGATTGTTGGCCGTTGTTGAGTCTAGAAAGAAAACTATTTTGAGTCTTAGGATTATATATATCAGAGAGTAGGATTCTTTTTACTCCTCAGCCCCTTCGTCGCTCTGGTGAGGACTCCTGACGTAGATGTTTTGTCTTTCCTCTCCTCAAATTTCACTAAAAAAAATTTAGGATCACGCGGGTATCTTGGAATCGTTCCGATGGTTTTGTGACGAGAACATTGTTCTTGGTGCCTCCTGTCTATTTATGTGGCTTTGACCCAGGGAGTTGAGCTCCGAGGTGTCGTCGTCACAATTTTATCGTTGCAGTTCTTGAATACCTGAGTTTTGCCGACATCGAAAATCTCTTTTATGCAGTTGTTGGTGAGATAACCTCGACGTCACCCAGTACTGGGGAGTTCGGGAGTATTGCCATAACTCGTATAACAGATGCTTTTCAAAGGTTGAGGTACACGATTTCCGAAGGTTTCTTGGTTATGTGTTGACGGATGGATACAGCTTGGATGTAGGTATTGTTAGTTTGCGTGAGATATATATTGCTTCCCCTGTATCCCCAACACCAGATTGCATAACTGGAAAGTTTCGGGAGTTTTATAGGTGGGAATTCAAGTAGCTCCTAGGATATCTTTCCGACAGATGCATGATATGGGATTGGGTAAATCTCTATCATATGTATTTGTTCCGGCTTATTTCTGCAAGCCAAATCCTTTGTATTGTTTTATTCGTGGTATTCGAGTTGCTTCGAAGTCAAATGTTGAATCCATACCTTTCCTAAACGGTGTTCTCTTATTGCTTTGTGAATACTAATCCTTTTTGATCATTGAGGTTGTCATGTTAATCCTTTTCCAACCGGTGCGCTTCTCTTCGAGATGATCCCGTCATTCTCCCCATCCGCAAGATCAATTCTAAGTTTTCTCAACGGTGTCTGTTTCGTCCATCCCCAAGTTGCCTTTATTTTCCCGCCCTCCCACCCTTTTCTTCAAGGACTCATTTATTTTAATCAAGTATCCATTTATTCATGTGAAGTTTCTCCATTCTTTTCCTATCAATGTTCTTATCCGGTGATTTCCCATGAAGATGCTCAACAGCTTCAAGTTCATCATTCTTCATTCTCGTATTCTTCTTCGGTGGATTAATTTCAAGCCTTCGGTGTTGATCATATCCCTTTCCTCGTTTCAAATGCTATCCCATGCCGGTGCACCTCTCAATCACTCACCTCTGGCTATTCATGTGTTCCAGAGTGTTGAAGATATCTCAGAAGACTTGTGTTTCCATTCTCAATCCGTTCAAGATATTTCGAGGTTGTTACATCATTCAAGCCATTTAATTCAACCGGTGCAATCTCCTTTTCAAGTAATCATTTCAACGATGTTCCTTTTCAGTGGGCCCTAACCCATAGGTCTTTTCCCAGGATCTTACCTGACTCTTCTAATTATTCTGGTGCTATTCCCAAATTCTTTTCAAAGTGTGACGTAAGAATGGATTCCATTAGTCACATGCCTTCTCCAAGGTCGCTTTCAAATTCTTTTCATCGTTGGCTCAACCCCTTCGCTTTTCATTCTCCCAGAGTATCTCCAAAAATTCATGGTGGTTCTCATCATCATTCTCAACATTTGAAGACCGAAGAAGGATTTCTCTTAAATCTTGCTCCATTCTCTTCAAGATTCATCGTTCTAGATTGATGCCATCCTCTCATATTTGCTTTTGATTGTGACAATTCTTTTCTTACCATCCGGAGCATTTCGTGAGTTCTTTCCATTTTATTCCTACAAAGGCCATCATGTCATAATTCTTCATTCTCAATGTGTAGCTATTGTTCAAATACCCCCTAATTAGTTCATGATCTCTTCGTTCTCTTGTATCAAATCCCCTCAAGTATATTCATTCATTTTTCCAATTCTTCCCGGTGAATTGTGCCTTTGATACATTCATTTTCAATTCTTACGGCGGTTTGTTCAAGATTTCTCTTTCCTCCGTTATCATATCAAATATTCTTTATTTCCAAATCCTACCAGTGGTTCCTTGAAGACCTTCACAAGTTTGTGCCATATCTATCTTGATCCTTTTTACGAGAATAAATAGTACGCCAAATCCGTTGTTTGTCATCAATTTAAATTGGTGAAGGATACGCATACCGTAATTCTTATTATTGTTTCATCCGAGTGATCTAGTTTCTTCTTTCCAGAGTTGTTCATCATGTCACATTTCTCGGTTCGAGATGCTTCATCTTTTCTTTTCCGGAGTTCCAAGTTTTTCTCGGTTATATCGTCGCGAAGCGCCATCTAAATCATTGCAAGGCTTCATCTTGTGTTTTCAACCTCTCTTTCTTTCTATCATCCTTTCATTACCGCAGTTCTTCATGGAGGCTCTACATGATGGTTCATCAAGGATTCTTTTCATTCTTCAATTGTTCTTCAAGATTTCTCTTGAAGTTATGATCCGCCAAGCTATACTCAAAAGTAAACATGGTGCTCAGCACATGTTTTGTTTTGAGGCGTTCAAGTATTCTTCATCTTGCATTCCAAAGTGCAATTCTTTCTACCTTATCTTTTGAGGTGGTGTTATGTCACTCTTGACAATTTCCTTCATGGTTCATAATTCATATTGTTTTCAACAATGAGGTATTTTAAACCCATCAATCTTTTTGTTGGAGTTATCTTGGGTTCTATTTCACCTAAAGCCTTCCATTGGGAATATTGCTATTTGTGGTGCTTATCATTGATCCAAGCTTTCTCCTTATCCTTCTCTGTGAAAGAGGTTTTTCATCTCTTCGTTGATCTCAAACAAGCAATTGTTTTTCGTTAGTGGCAGAATTTCACCTCAAGTGTTGAGATGTTTCCATAAGCCCACTACAAGCTTATTCTTTTCGTTGTTGGTTTTCCAACAACCCCGTTGTAACCATCTTGGAAGGGTGCTTTCCAAGCTCATTTGTGGCACAAGTTGTCATTTTCTTCTCCGTCCCTTTATCCCAATGATCTAACTTCTATTCTTTCATTACGGAGGCATTGTGATGTTGCTCTTTTCACTCATCTTCTCCAATTATGAGGATCATGTTCTTCTCCTTGCTTCTCCATTTAACCGGAGTGTTGTGTCATCTCTTCAAGTTCTTTCATCTTATCAAGTTTTGCCTCCTTCCTCAACCTGAGTGCTGTCTGAAATCCTTCTTACCCATTGGGCCATTCTTTCAATAGTTCCGGAGGCAATGTGTTGTTGATTTCATCAAGTATCCTCTCATCTTGTTAAGTTCATGTTCTATTCCTTCCATGTTCAACCGGAGTGCTGCCCAAATTATATCAATCTTATTCCTTCTCCATCTAGTTTCAACCAGAGTGGTTTCAATTCCTTCTTGTCCATTGTGCTCGTTATTCATAGATTTGCAACCTCCAAGGTTCACAGGATGTTCCTTCTTTCTATTCTCTACCACAGTGCTCTCAATTGTGTTCAACTCCGTTGTGTTCTCTCTTTCAACTTTTCAACCTCTCAAGGTTCGTGGTTTCACTCGTTTGTCAAAGAAGCAACTTAGTTTTACCTCTTCTCTTCCCATTCCTTTTCCCTCCGGTGCCATCCTAGATCTCGGGACGAGATCCTCTCATAGTGGTGGAGTGTTGTAATGCCCCGGATGCAACTTTCCATATTCGTAACTCCAACTCTTGCCTTTTCCAGAGATGCTATATGATATTTCTTTCGGGGTTGGGTTTTATCTGTTGTTTTGCATTTCGTTCTTGTTATGCATCTCATCTCATAGCATCATGCGCATTGCATCGGCATCATTTTCATAAAACTTGCAACCATTCGGGTTTCCCCGGTCCTCTCCGTTGTCCGTTCGGAGTCCAGACACACTCGCACGCGCCCGCGGCACCTCCAAAATATTATTTTATAAGTGGCATAAAAATGTTCTCGGAATGGGTTGCAACTTGTCATGCGGTCATATTATAGTGTAGACAGGCTGCTTGTCAAGTTTCGTCGCATTCGGAGTCCGTTTGACTGCCCAACCGTTAAATATGTAACCGCAACATAGTCGGTATATTCGTCGGACGTTTCGGTCTCCGAAACCATTGCTGGGCTGCATTTCTCCTCTCTCTCCTATCGGCCCAAGCCTCTCTCTCACACAGCCCACCTAACCTTCCCCTCGATCCGGAGCCGTCCGATGTCGATCTGAGGTCCCGAAACGCTCCAAAACCCCCTAGAGACTAAACCCTAGCCCCCTACCCTATCTAATCACCCCTCCTTCCTAATTTGGGCATCCCTAGCCTTCACCTACCCCTAGCCGCCTCCCCACCGCAGCCAACCTCCCTCCTCCTCGGATTCAGCGCCACCCCACTCCACCTCCGCCACTTGACGCCGCCGCCGGCGCGCCCCGGACCAATCCACGCGCGCCACATCAGCCCCCAGCGCTCCTGCAGCCAATGCCCCGCTGCCACCTGTCCTCCCCGCGCCTCCAGCCACTCGGGACCGTCCGAGCCCGTGCGCGGCCCGCCTGGGCCCTGATCTGGGCCGAGGCTCGCTCCGCGCCGCCGCCCCGCAGCGCTCGCCTCCTGCGTCCGAGGCCGAGCCTCCGCCCGAGCGTCTCCGCCACCCTGCGCGCTTCCTGTCGCCGGAGTAGTGCGCCGCAGCCGACCTCGCCAGGCCAGGCCTCGCCGTCCCCTGCTCCCTCTCCCTGTTTTCCGCTCTCTCTCACCTTGCTCTCTCTCTTCTCCCTGCAGGCCGCCGCCGCCATGGCCTTCGTCGCCGCCCGAGGCTCCCCTGCCGCCGCCGCCGGGAACGGGACCTCGACGCCCGGATCCGGCCTCCCCTCGCCGGATCTGGCCTCCTCTGCCTCCCCATCGCCCAGACCCGCCGTCCTCCGTCGTCGGTGGCTGTTGGCGCCGCCGGCCTTGTCCCATTTGGGAGAGACGACGGCAGCCGTCACCGGCCACGTGGGCCATGCCCCCCCCCCCCGCTAGCCCATCTCCCACGGCCCAGCGGCCTCCAAGGCCCAGCTCCTGCCTCCACCGGCCGGGCCAAGCCCATGGGTGAGCAGCCCCATCTAGTCCCCCTCCTGTACCCTGTCGGGCCAACTAGTTTCAGCCCGTTTTGTTTTTTTCCCTGCTGCTGCGATTTTAACATTATCCGAGGATTTACAGTTTTTCAGAAAAGTCCCTAGTGTTCATGCATTTAATAACTCATAAATGGTGCATCGGTTTAAAATGATTTATATATGTAAAATGCTCAGAAAATTGTGTAGATTAATAATATGCCATTTTCATCTATGTTAAAAATGTTTAAACTTGTTGTTTATTTAATTTTGCATAATGCCATGTTAAAATGCTTTATTTCATAACTAATTAACCGTAGCTCCATTTTAAATAAACTTCATATGTAAATGGGGTGGAAAAATGCCTAGATTAACATGGTCCACTTTGTTTTACTGTTTAACAACTCTAAAATTGTGTTTAGGGCAGAACAGTACCAAATCCATAATTTGCATATGGGGATTTTCCGGAATTGTTGTTTGTTGTTTTCGGCCTCATTTAAACTTGCCTAGATAGGTAGTTTTCATATGCTTCACCCCTTGCCATGTTTAATAACATTCAATATTGTTGGGTACAAAACCGAGATCAACTAAATAACTCAATGTGGTGTTTTGTCAATATGCAACTCATTGCATATTGAGCTCCACTTAACTTGTAGTATTGTTTGTTGCACTTTGCCATGCCATGCTCTTTAAACCGGACATGCATCATAATTGATTGTGCATCATGCCATGTTTATGCTTGTGCATTTACCATGTTGTTTGCTTCTTTCCGGTGTTGCTTCTAAGTTCCGGTAATGTTGCGATTGTGGGGATTCGTTCGACTACATCCGCTTGTCTTCTTCATGGACTCGTTCTTCTTCCTTGCGGGATTTCAGGCAAGATGACCGCTACCCTGGATCTCACTACTGCCATTGCTATGCTAGTTGCTTCGTTCTATCGATATGTTGCGCTACCTATCACCTGTTTATCAAGCCATCCCAAATTGCCATGAACCTCTAACCTTTGACACCTTTCCTATGCAAACCATTGATTGGCTATGTTACCGCTTTTGCTCAGCCCCTCTTATAGCATTGTTAGTTGCAGGTGAAGTTGAAGATTTCTCCATGGTGGACAGGATTTTGGTTGGGATATCACAATATCTCTTATATTATTAATGCATCTATATATTTGGTAAAGGGTGGAAGGCTTGGCCTTTTGCCTAGTGTTTTGTTCCACTCTTGCCGCCCTAGTTTCCGTCATACCGGTGTTATGTTCTCGGATTTTGCGTTTCTTACGCGGTCGGGTGATTTATGGGACCCCCTTGACAGTTTGCTTTGAATAAAACTCCTCCAGCAAGGCCCAACCTTGGTTTTACCATTTGCCTCACCACCACCTACCCCTTTCCCTTGGGTCGGCCAACCCAAGGGTCATCTTTATTTTAGCCCCCCCCCCCGGGCCAGTGCTTGTCTAAGTGTTGGTCCGAACCGAGCGATGTCCGGCGCCCCCTGGGCAACCAGGGTCTATGCCAACCCGACGTCTTGCTCATCCGGTGTGCCCTGAGAACGAGATATGTGCAGCTCCTATCGGGATTTGTCGGCGCATCGGGCGGCTTTGTTGGTCTTGTTTTACCATTGTCGAAATGTCTTGTAAACCGGGATTCCGAGTCTGGTCGGGTCTTCCTGGGAGAAGGTCTATTCCTTCGTTGATCGCGAGAGCTTGTCATGGGCTAAGTTGGGACACCCCTGCAGGGTATAATCTTTCGAAAGTCGTGCCTGCGGTTCTAGGCATATGGGAATTTTTTAATGTCCGGTTGTAGATAACTTGACACCAGATACGAATTAGAAGGCATCAACCGCGTGTGTAGCCGTGATGGTCTCTTCTCCGCGGAGTCCGGGAAGTGAACACGGTTTCTGTGTTATGTTTGACGTAAGTAGGAGTTCAGGATCACTTCTTGATCGTTGCTAGTTTCACGACCGTTCTGCTTGCTCTCTTCTCGCTCTTATTTGCGTATGTTAGCCACCATATATGCTTAGTCGCTGCTGCAGCCTCACCACTTTACCCCCTTCCTTCCCTTTAAGCTTTGCTAGTCTTGATACCCATGGTAATGGGATTGCTGAGTCCTCGTGGCTCACAGATTACTACAACAACAGTTGCAGGTACAGGTTATGCGATGATCATGACACGAGAGCGATGCTTGCTTGCGTTGAGTTCTTCTTCTGCTTCTTCTTCGATCAGGGGATAGGTTCCAGGTCGGCAGCCTGGGCTAGCAGGGTGGATGTCGTTTGAGTTTCTGTTTGTGTTTCATCCGTAGCCGGATGATGCTCTTATGTATTGTGATGTTGTATTAGTGTGGCATTGTATGCCTCTTGTATGTATCCCCATCTATTATGAAATGTTGATGTAATGATATCCACCTTGCAAAAAGCGTTTCAATATGCGGGTCTATCCTTGGTGGGACCTTTGAGTTCCTTTTGGATAGGGTCGCATATTGGGCGTGACACGGGGCCTGCTAGTCAGCCACTCATTACGCGCACGAAGCGGTATGAGTGCTAGCGCCCTGGGCGTTTACGCCTTCTACGTCACCCCCCCCCCCCAGTTTATTTATTTCAAAATCATTTAAATCCAAGAACCTTCAAACAACCACAACGTTTTATCTATAAGTCCAAATGCATTGATTCTTTTTGCATTCTGTTCTTTGACCAAAAATTTAACAGCACCCGAAAGATGGGATTTTTCCTTGCTGTCTAGATTTTCTTGTAATTTTCAGAAGGTTTCTTGATGTTTTATTTTTGTGGTATTAATTATTTTCAGAAGAGCAAGCTTGTCTTGAGGATCACCAGGAGCTTTGTGAACCTCATCAGCACTAAGGCAAGCCAAAACAACATTTTCATAGTTCCACTTCAATATTTGTGATTTTCCTACTTGAACTCATGATTATTCATGCATTAAAATTATTTATATGATAATTATATTCTGTTAAATGCTTGTCATGTTAAAATGCTTGATTTACAGAAAGTTTGAAGTAAATCTTGTTGATAAGCTAAGAAGAACTTAGTGATGAGCAAAGAATAAATGATATGGTCATGAAGTTTAATAATTAGTTTAATAATTATTCTTGCATGATGAAAAATGATGATATTGCTAGAAATAATTCTGGTCTAAGTAAGGTTTGATCTTAACGAGAGAAGTATTGTGAGTTGATGATGGCTCCGTGGGAGCGTTGTTGATTTAGTTGTTTTCATGGTTATGTGATGCATGTGTTAATGGTGCATAGCATGGCATTGTGACACCGGTTGTTCCAATTTAAGTTGAACCTAACAAATAACTCAACTTGAATATGTTGTTGACCGGGTCATGGTGCCGTTGAAACGAGTCTTTCCCACTGTAACCACATTTGCCGGTATGGGACGGCCTTAATGCGTTTCATTGTCGTACCTCTGGTCGGTGCCTCCATCTAGGGAAGGTTATGGGCGTACTGTACCCTGGCCCCGTAAGGAGGCATAACCTTGTGTGCCCGTTGTTAAGTTAAGTTTTGGTACCGGGTCCCAGAGTGGATCGGACCACGACGGTGGTCGAGGTGTATGGAGGTAGACACGGGGCCACCCAGGACTAGCCCGATGGGGACTGATTCGGAGTGGCCGGGAGAGTGTCATGACGATAAAATGGTTTCGTCGGAATGTCGTTGGTCCACCCAAATGCATGGGAGTGCGAGGCCATGGGTTGCGTAGTGTGGGTATAGTGTACTAACCTCTATAGAGTGTATTAATCTATCGATAGCTGAGTCCACGGTTACGGACACGCTCGAAAGTAGGGCACACCATGGGTCAACCCTTAATAAATTTGCACACTAAGTTTGTACTGAGAATGGCAGTAAGGCCATCGTGTTGAGTTGGGCCACGACTTGGTCGAGTTGTGATCACCGTAAGGATCACGGGCCATGAGATGGTTAGGTTGTGATAGTCGTAAGGATCACAGGCCACGAGTTGGTCGGGTTGTGATTGCCGTAAGGATCATGTGTTTGTTGTCGAGTTGTCATCGCCGTAAGGATCACGGGTTTGTTTTTGAGATCTGCACGTTGGTGTACTAGGAATGATCATGTTCGGTAAGCAAGTCCATGGGACGAGTATCAGTTGAGCATATTCACAGCATGTTGGATATATTGTTGCATTGATGTTAAATGGTTAAATATCATGATATTGTTTGTCATTATGTTTATGCTTGTTGTGAGCTTGCAAGTACATTCAATGTACTGACCTGGCGTGTCATGCCAGATTTCAGGAAAGTCTCGTTGGAAAGGAGTGCTGTCCGAGTCTAGATCATGTCCACATTGGTGTCCCTGTGCTATGGAGTTCCGCTACGACGTTGTTCCGTTGCCGCATAGTTGTCATGATCGAGGCCCCCTTTATGTTCACTAAATAATGTACATATTGTTCAGTCGCACCGTGTGTGCTGCCTGGCCTCGCTAACTGTTGTAATATAATCTATGCTCCGCTAGCATGAATAAAGCGGTTGTTTTTCTGTCCCAAGTTGTTGTGTGTTGCCAGAAGACAAGGTCTCTGCGTTGGCAATGCAAGGTAAACTGGTTGCTCTAAGCCGGGGTGCCACACCCATCTCGCTTGTCCGATAAGTTTTTTCATGTTTTCAAGGTGTATCCTTTACTTGCATATTCGAGGAAGACGCCTAAGCCTCCCTACTGATTCTCTCAGGGCTGGACAAAGAAGGCGGAGCAGATTCATTGTCCGGCTCCGCTGCCCGAAGACCCAGCAATTCCACTTCTGACGAAAATGCTGGTTCTGGCGCCCTATCTAGCGCCGGAGAAGAAGGCCAAGGGGACCAGAAGTGGGCCCCATCATAAGGGCACTTTGGACGTGATGTCCAGAGATGCCGAGAACCATTCCTCCGCGGACGAGGACGACGAGGAAGAGGAGGAAGAAGAAGATAGCCATTTTCACCCTGAGGGGGGAGAAAGAAAAGGACGGCCTCCACGCGTCTGGAGGCCGAAGCATCCAAGAAGGGGAAGGCTTCCCTCCCGGACAACTCCACACCGGACTCCGACAGCAGCTCGAAATGGCGCCCCAGGGATAAGCCCCTGACCGGATCGTAAGTACTCGACGATGCACTCGTATATCCGGCCCTTTTCCTCCATAGTTTTAACATGTCAAATCATGTGCTGCAGCCCGACTCGGTTGATACGTCTTCATCGTATCTACTTTTCCAAACACTTTTCCCCTTGTTTTGGACTCTAATTTGCATGATTTGAATGGAACTAACCCGGACTGACGCTGTTTTCAGCAGAACTGCCATGGTGTTATTTTTGTCCAGAAATAAAAGTTCTCGGAATGACCTGAAAAACCACGGAGCAACTTTTTGGATTTAATAAAAATATTGGCGAAAGAATCAACGTCAGGGGGCCCACACCCTATCCACGAGGGTGGGGGCGCGCCCCCTGCCTCGTGGGCCCCCTGGAGCTCCACCGACCTCAACTCCAACTCCATATATTCATGTTCGGGGAGAAAAAAACAGAGAGAAGGATTCATCGCGTTTTATGATACGGAGCCGCCGCCAATCCCTAAACTCTCTCGGGAGGGCTGATCTGGAGTCCGTTCGGGGCTCCGGAGAGGGGGATCCATCATCGTCGTCATCATTAACCATCCTCCATCACCAATTTCATGATGTTCACCGTCGTGCGTGAGTAATTCCATCGTAGGCTTGCTGGACGGTGATGGGTTGTATGAGATTTACCATGTAATCGAGTTAGTTTTGTTAGGGTTTGATCCCTAGTATCCACTATGTTCTGAGATTGATGTTGCTATGACTTTGCTATGCTTAATGCTTGTCACTAGGGCCCAAGTGCCATGATTTCAGATCTGAACCTATTATGTTTTCATGAATATATGTGAGTTCTTCATCCTATCTTGCAAGTCTATAGTCACATATTATGTGTTATGATTTGTTAACCCCGAAGTGACAATAATCGGGATACTTACCGGTGATAACCATAGTTTGAGGAGTTCATGTATTCACTAAGTGTTAATGCTTTGGTCCGGTACTCTATTAAAAGGAGGCCTTAATATCCCTTAGTTTCCAATAGGACCCCGCTACCACGGGATGGTAGGACAAAAGATGTCATGCAAGTTCTTTTCCATAAGCACGTATGACTATATTCGGAATACATGCCTACATTACATTGATGAACTGGATCTAGTTCTGTGTCACCCTATGTTATAACTATTACATGAGGAATCGCATCCGACATAATTATCCATCACTGATCCAATGCCTACGAGCTTTTCACATATTGCTCTTTTCTTAGTTACTTTACTGTTGCCACTATGACAATTACTACAAAACTACTACTGTTACTTTTGCTACTGTTATCGTTACTTCCATACTACTTTGCTACTAAATACTTTGCTGCAGATACTAAGTTATCCAGGTGTGGTTGAATTGACAACTCAACTGCTAATACTTGAGAATATTCTTTGGCTCCCCTTGTGTTGAATCAATAAATTTGGGTTGAATACTCTACCCTCGAAAACTATTGCGATCCCCTATACTTGTGGGTTATCATCGGACCACCCTTGAGCGATCCTCATCTTCAGGGGATTCGCTGGACCCGAAGGCGATGGACAGCGGGTCCCTTCCGGTTGCCTCCTCTCCCAAGGCCATGGATGACACCGAGGTGTTGTCCCGAAGGATCCCAGGCCAGGGAGAGACTCAGGAGGCCGTCAGGGCGGCGCCGGAGGGTGAAACCTCAGCCGCCGAACACATGGGGGATCGGATCCCCATGGATACTGGCGGTGGGGGCCATATCCAATTCGGCCCCCAGCTGAATACAATTCCGAAGACCTATTCGGCTCCAGAATCAGGCAAGCAGCCTCTTTCAAAACAAGGACGTGCACCTATTCCACCGGTGACCTCTGTCTATCAAGAGGCACCGAATAATTTGCTGGAAGCACTGCAAGGCGCTTCCATTGTTGCGGAACACCGTATCCTTATTGGTACGGTGGTTGAGAGGGTGCAGTCCGTTAAGAGCGGACCGACCGACATTTGTACCAGCCTTCTAACAGGTTTTGAGGTGGGGGGCACAATTATATAAAAAGAATGGCATAGTATAGATAGTAGCCCCTGAGACTCTGTCCGGTGTTCGGAAAGAAAAGCCGAACAGAGGATCAAATAATTTTCTCAGGAGACTAACCTGACATGTCTATATGAATAAGCATGCATCGTTGTTGGATGCGACCTCTCATGCTGCTGAGGTCACCGGACTGAAGCAGAGTCTGGAGCGGACCGAGGAAGAGCTCGGCCGAGTGAAGAAACAGCTGGAGGACAATCAAGGTATGCCATAACCTTGTCTATATTCAGAAAGGATGAATGATTTGTGCTGACTAAAGTGCCTTGATATTTATTAGGAGTGGCGACCGAGGTGGAGACCCTCAAGAAGGCGTTGGCCGAGGCCGAGGAGAGAGCGGCCAAGGAACAAGCCACCCGTGAAAAGCATGAGGCCAGGGTCAGTGAGGTCTAGCGGGAGCTCCAGGACACCGTGAAGAAATGTGAGTCCTTCGAGCGCAACATTGCGGATCAAGAGTCTGAACTTGCCAAGGCCCGCCAAAGCGCACACGATGCCCAGTTGAAGCCCAGGGCGCCCTCCAGGAAGTCCAGGAGGCCAGAAAAATCACGGCGGGTAAGGCCTTTATTATGCAGAGCAAATATGTAAAGAAAAGGTTCCTCTTACTGACCCGATTTGGAGTTCTCCAGGGGCGTTTGCGGATCTGCCGCGCAGCATTTCAGACGCTGTGGAGTTCTTCCGAGCCGAAGAGGGGAGCTCCATAGAGAAGCTGTTTTGGTTGCAGTACCTTGCGCCAGAACATTTGGTGCCCTTTAGCGATCAGTAAAACAGCTGGTCGAACTGCATAGGGTGGCCGAACTAGCCATGAAGGATTTAATAATCCGGCTATGGCCTGCCGAAGCCATACCCAGCAGCTACTTCGGGCTCGTGAAGCGGCTGGTCAATGTCTGCCCTCGGTTTGATGCCATTAAGCGGTCGGTCTGCATCAAAGGCGCGCAAATGGCCTTCGCCCGAGTCAAGATGCATTGGGTGAAGATGGATGCTGTGAAGCTTGTGACCGAGGGATCGCCCGCGGGCAAGGAGCACCGTACGCCCGAGCTGTATTTTGACAATGTCTTGGAGGGATCCCGCATTGTGGCGGGGCAGTGTTCAAAAGACGTTATCTTTGAATGAAGTTATTCATATTGTCCCTTCCTGTATTATGAAACAGAGTCGTTATGTAATATGATGCCTGTTATTTAAAATTTTACCTCCCGTGCGGCCGTTTTTTAAATCTGAGAGTTGGCCAGTCGTCGGCCTCAGCCCCCACGTAGGAAGTACGGGGGTGTTCGGGATGAATCTAAACACTCTTTATCCAAAGGTTTGGTCCTTGAAGGAGGTGTTTAGCGCAACGAACCAGGCAATCGGACTATATGGCTTTATCACCCTCACTTAGCCATAGGAGTTTGACAAATGGAAATTTAGGCGTAGCCCCTAGTATTCGTAAGTCTAAACTTGGGGTACTGTAAACACCTGATCGGATAAAAACCGATTCATCGCATAATGCGGAAAAAATCTCTAAAGATTTGTAACCTCTCGAACAGCTGACCGGCTCACGCCACATCATGACAGTCAGTTTTCGGCTTTCTCTACTGAGGTGTTCATCCAGATAAACCAGGACACACTCGTGGTAGTTCTCCCATTACTACCCTAGCCGATATAGCAGAACGTAAGGTAGCAAGCACATGAGCCGGGCAACCCAAGTATTGACCAAATACATGATTCGGAGTCGATGCATATAATGCTACAATTCGGGGTGCCAAACTATACTGTAAAAGTGTTCAAACTTTATTGCCGTATTATGGGGCCTAATGAAGCCCCTGGAGAATTAAGGCGTACCAGAGTGTACGATTGCAGTCGATAAGAATAACAGAATAAAATGAAATAGTAGGTTAATGCCACATAAATTGGGCCGCAAACTGTTTTTATTGTAATTTGATTAATACGTCAAAGCGTATTTGTAAAAATAGTGTGATAAACAATATGACTGTTTAACCTGCCAAGACTAGGGGGAGCTGCGTGCGGGTCCCAAAGACAAGTAGAATGATCATCGAGAAGAATATCTAGAGATTCCTTCACACGTCTGTACTACTTCTCGCCTTGATATGTATATATCCTTCAAAAAGGACCGATGGCCTGGCCGTCGGGAGGGGCTTGTGTAAAGGACACAAAAAACAATAAGAAGGAAAAGGAAAAGGTATGTGTGTGAGCCGTATGATAGGCCACAATAATGTTACGCCTCCGTCTATGCCCATGGTATTTTGAGTGCGTAGTTATGTACGCGCGGCACATACGCCGCTTTTTGGTCGGGATTGTGACAGAGGCCGAATTGCTAGTCGAGCTCTTGACAAGCTGGACTGTCCTGCTGCACAGTAGTACGGACTCGTTTGACAGTGTCCGGGAGCTTGGTCGCTGAATTAAGGTTTTGCCTGGAAAGTCCGCTCTGTGCTTCTACTGTGAGGGCAGCAATGTGCTCCTCAGTACGGAAGGAGCGTTCCGTGTTCCCATTGACTGTTATGACACCGCGTGGTCCGGGCATCTCAAGTTTGAGATAAGCATAGTGTGGCACCACATTGAATCGAGCGAATGCGGTTCGCCCAAGTAGTGCATGATAGCCACTATGGAAGTGGACGATATCGAAGATCAACTCTTCGCTTTGGAAGTTGTCCGGGATCCGAAGACCACCTCTAGTGTGATTGAGCCCATACAGCGGGCCTCTACACCTGGTATGACTCCTTTAAAGGTGGTTTTTGTGGGCTTGATCCTTGAGGGATCAATACCCATTTTGTGCACTGTATCCTGATAGAGCAGGTTCAGGCTGCTGCCACTGTCTATGAGGACTCGTGTGAGATGGATTCCATCGATGATTGGGTCGAGGACCAGTGCGGCTGAACCACCATGACGGATACTGGTCAGATGGTCCCTTCGATCGAAGGTGATCGGGTACGACGACCATGGGTTAAACTTTGTGGCGACTCGCTCCATCGCGTAGACGTACCTGAGCGCGCGCATGCGCTTCCTCATGGGGATATGGGTAGCGTATATCATGTCGACCATTTTAACTTGGGGAGGAGACTTCTTCTGTCCCCCTGTGTTCGATGGCCGGGGCTCCTTGTCGTTGTCCTTGCTTTGCGACCCCTTCTCCTTGTTCTCGGCATTTAACTTGCCGGCCTGTTTAAAAACCCAACATTCTCTGTTGGTATGATTGGCTGGTTTATACCAAACCGATATAGTTCGGCTGAGAGTCCCCCAATAAGGAGAGGGTTTTTAATGAGTTTAGCACATCGCCTAAAGGTGAGTGCCGAAAGATGTCTACGGAACTGAATTCAACAATCGGCACCTGATCAGGTTCAATGGGCGCGGATGCACGCGGTTCGGAACCTATGGCCAGAGACGAATCCGAGGTTCCGGTGACACAGGCCCCGCTCGAGGTCGGATCTGTGTGCGGCTCTAACGCCACTGAGTCTGCGGCTTCCGCGGTGGGGTTGAGCTTCCCATCCTCGGACAACGCAATCTGCTCCAGATCTAGGGCCAGAGCAGTTATAGGCGTTATCTCCTATGCACGGTCCGATGATAGATTTAGGTCATGTTCATCATGGTGGTAGGGAGCGGCTGCCATGGGCTCGAATCCGTCGAAGATCAAGTCTCCGCGGACATCGGCAATGTAACTCAGGCTTCCAAACCTGACCTGATGGCCAGGGGCGTAGCTGTCGATCTGTTCTATATGGCCAAGCGAGTTGGCCTGTAGTGCGAAGCCCCTGAATACGAAGATCTGTTCGGGGAGGATAACCTCCCCCTGGACTGCATTGTTGTAGATGATTGATGGAGCCATCAAATCCTTTTGGTGACGATGCAGCGGAACTCTCAATGAAAGCACCAATGTCGGTGTCAAAACCGGCAGATCTCGGGTAGGGGGTCCCGAACTGTGCATCTAAGGTTGATGGTAACAGGAGGCGGGGGACACGATGTTTACCCAGGTTCGGGCCCTCTCTATGGAGGTAATACCCTACTTCCTGCTTGATTAATCTTGATGAATATGAGTATTACAAGAGTTGATCTACCCCGAGATCGTAATTGCTAAAACCCTAAAAGTCTAGCCTATATGATTATGATTGCCCCTACGGACTAAACCCTCTGGTTTATATAGACACCGGAGGGGACTAGGGTTGTACAAAGTCGGTTACAGAGAAAGGAATCTTCATATCCGAATGCCAAGCTTGCCTTCCACGCCAAGGAGCATCCCATCCGGACATGGGAAGAGGTCTTCTGTCTTGTATCTTCATTGCCCATCATTCCGGCCCATGTTACATAGTCCGGCTGTCCGAGGAACCCTTAATCCAGGACTCCCTCACCTGGCTTCTGGTCAGACCCTCTAGTTCGGCAGCTTCACTGTAGGAGCTTGCGCAGCCATCAAGCCCGTAGCATCCCTTACGGCCGCCGGACACCATCTTCGCATCTGTCCCAAGTACTCCGAAAAGATGGATCCGGCGGATGTCTCGTCTTTAAACGAACTACTGGACCGCATTGCCGCCCTAGGGGTCT
The DNA here is from genome assembly GCF_002162155.2 of Triticum dicoccoides. Lineage (NCBI taxonomy): Eukaryota > Viridiplantae > Streptophyta > Magnoliopsida > Poales > Poaceae > Triticum > Triticum dicoccoides. The sequence goes on from NC_041385.1 coordinate 136,352,022, forward strand.
CATTGGACTATGATCGGATCGGGCTCAAGCTTGACCAAAGGGAAATTAGTCACCCACCGATCACCCACCTCGTAGTGGTCCTTGAGGAACCAGCCAAAGACACTTCCCCCCTATGTTGAAGACCAAGTATGTTCGGGTCCCGAATCCCCTGAGCCGGAAACTCCCCCTTCGGATGGGACTTCACGCCCTCCGGACTCTGGCTCAAGCATAGGACCGTAGGAGCCCTTGGACTTCCCTGGACCCGAACCGGTCACCTCGGAGACCTTTCAAGCTCCAAATGCGGATGTGGGACTAGATCTAAAATTTAAACCACCCACCCACCACAATCAATATTCTCCAGAAACTCAGGTCCTCCAGATATATACGACCTAATGTACGTACAGCAACAACCTCAGGAAAGGGTCCACCACTTTTGGGCCAAATTCCTGCTTGTTAAAAACGGGATCAAAGACTGCCTAGACGATGACATAGTTTTGGTCTTCCATCATAACTGCACCGACGAGGGAATATTGAATGGCCTCGACCGTCGCCACATATAGAGCTTTATGGAACTATCACGGATAGTACAAAAGTATTGTGCTATGGAAGGCACATGGAGGGCCTAGAAAACTCAACTGGATCCCGCTGCCTTTAAGCAGTGTGCGGCCCAGACTAAACGGATACATCCTGGCGGGTCACCCGACCACCAGTCTATGGGTAGGAAAAATAAACCCTTCATGGGACACGAGTCCGTACTTGATGAACTCTTGGACAAGCCCTGCCCGATACACGCCACTCCATGCACAGACCCAACCCATTGCCTTCGAGCATGTTGGGTACTTTGACAAGTAGCAAAAAGTTGAGAGGTCATCCTCACCACCACTCTAGAGAAATACTATACAGAGAAGGACGACTTTAATGTCCTCACGGTCTTCGAGACCTTTTCCTTGAATAATCAGCGCAAAAGGGCACTCCACGACCTCGCCGAAGTCCACCAAGTTACCGCACTAAGCCCATGGAACGACATGGCAATAACCTTTATAGCCAAAGACGAACCAAAGGCTCGTTCAGTCCAAGCACCTGCAACCCTAGTACTAAACCCCATTGTGGATGATTTTCGGCTTACTAAAGTGCTCATGGATGACGGTAGTGGGCTTAACATCATCTATGAAGACACGCTCGATAAAATGCAGACGGATGGATCACGCATCGAGAAAAGCAATACCACCTTTCGAGGCATTATCCCCGGTCGAGAAGCACGATGCTCTGGGAGAATTAAACTTGATGTGGTATTCGGCACCCCCGAAAACTATAGATCCGAAGAGTTGCTCTTTCATGTGGTCCCCTTCAATAGTGGGTATCACGCCATCCTTGGTCGAGACGCTTTCTCACGCTTCCAAGCTATACCCCATTACGGGTATATGAAGCTCAAAATGCCCGGACCCTCGGAATCATAACAATTTCAAGTGACCCAGACAAAGCCCTCTGTGCCGAAAACGAAACCGCATCCCTAGCCCTCGAGGCGTTATCTGAAGCCCTAGTGGCTGAAGAATTAACTAATTTATGGTCCACGGTAGACAGGGACGATGTGATCCTCGATAAGAGATCCAAATCCACCTCTTTTAAGCTAGCTGAGGAAATAGTCAAATTTCAAGTGCACCCGGCGGACCCTAACAAGACAGTATCTATCGGAGCACAGCTGGATCCGGCAGTGGACAGTATCTACACACATTCTTGCGATAGAACTGGGATATTTTCGCATGGCACCCTTCAAACATGCCCGGCATCCCACGTGGGCTGGCCGAACACAGTCTCAATATAATCAAGGGCTTCAAACCCATGAAGCAGACACTGCGGCGATTCTCCGAACCCAAGCGTCAAGCCATGGGAGAAGAGCTAGCCAAGTTGCTAGAAGTCAGGTTTATTAGGGAAATCAAACATCCGGATTGGTTAGCCAACTTGGTCATGGTACCAAAGAAGGATAAATCATGGCACATGTGCGTCGATTTCAAAGACATCAATAAGGATTGCCCTAAAGATCCTTTCCCACTACCCCACACAGACCAAATTATTGGCGCAACTGCAGGACATGATTCTTTGTGTTTCCTCGACGCCTATTCCGAATCAGATTAAGATGAAGGAATCGGACAACGCCGCAACCGCGTTCATCACTCACTACATTCCCTTCTGCTTCAACATTATGCCCTTGGGGCACAAAAACGCTAGGGCTACATACCAGCGTATGATTCAAACTTGCTTGGAAAAACAAATCGGCAAAACAGTCGAAGCATACATAGATGACATGGTCATCAAGATGAAGTGCGTCGAAACACTGGTGGACGATCTCTGTCTCACCTTCGACAACCTCCGAACATATGACATACGACTTAATACGGAAAAATGTGTCTTTAGAGTACCGGCCGGAAAATTACTAGGGTTTATTGTTTCCCATAGAGGAATTGAAGCAAACCCAGCCAAAATCCGAGCTCTGTCACAATTTCCTATACCAATAGACCTAAAGCAAGTCCAAAAATTAGCAGGGTGTGTTGCGGCCTTAAGCCGTTTTATCTCCAAGTTGGGAGAAAAAACATTACCACTCTACAAGCTACTACGACACACTGATGACTTTGAATGGACGAATGCTGCAACAGCCGGATTGGAAGAAATCAAGGCCGTACTTGCAAGCAATCCAATCCTAGCTGCCCCAGGTGTTGGCGAGCCTATGTTATTATAGCATTTGGAAACTAACCAAGTAGTTAGTGTACTACTCGTCATCGAACGAGGGGAAGAGGGACATAAATTCCCCACCCAAAAACTAGTCTATTATGTATCGGAGGTCCTTACACCTTGCAAATCTAGATACCCCCACTACCAGAAGATAGCCTATACAGTCTTCATGGCATCCCATAAACTGCAACACTGCTTTCAAGAGTGTTCGATCATAGTGGCATCTGAAGTACCACTTACCGACATTATCAATAACAGGGATGCCACTAGCCACATAGCCAAATGGGCCATCGAGCTTTTACCGTTCGAAATAATATACAAACCACGCCAGGCTATTAAATCCTAGGTGTTGGCCGACTTTGTAGCTTAATGGACGGAAGTCGAACTCCCTAAGGAATATAGTTCATACTTCAATTGGATTATGTACTTCGACGACTCGAAAATGCTGGATGGACTGGGGGCTGGCGTCATCTTAACATCTCCTACCGGGGATACAATCCGCTATGTATTACAAATTATGTATACGGACTCCAATAATGCAGCCGAATATCAGGCACTTCTGCATGGTCTTCGCATGGCTGTCTCCATGGGTATACAACGCCTGGAGGTGTGCGGTGATTCCAACCTTGCAATATCCCAGGTCAATGGAGAGTTAGATGCAACAGACCCGAAAGTGGTGGCATATCGAAACACCATATTAAAATATCAACTCAGTTCGAAGGACTTGAGTTTCATCATGTCACTCGAGACAATAATCAGGCAGCCGACATCCTCACTCGTATGGGCGCTAAGTGCGACCCTGTGCCACCTAACACTTTTGTGGAAAGGCTCTTTAAGCCATTCGTAGTATGGCAGGGTGAGAGGAGAGAAGATAGTGAAGACCTGGTCACACCCCCAGCTATCAAACACAATGCAGACACCGCATGGGGTCCGGATATCGAGATAACACCCTCTGCACATGAGATCATGGCTGTAATCGCTCCCTGGACCGAACTATTCCTGGCATGCCTTAATAGGCAGAAGCTTCTCGACGATCAAAATGAAGCTCAGTGCATAGTTTGGCGCTCTAAAGCCTTCAAAGTGCATGAGGGTGAACTATACAAAAGAGCACTATCGGAGTCCTCCAAAGGTGCATCTCCAAAGAAGAGGGAAGGCTACTACTGGCAGAAATTCATGCTGGCCTGGGCGGTCACCACGCCGCAACTCAAGCCCTCGTAAGCAAGGCGTTCAGGATAGGCTTTTTCTAGCCCACGGCTCGAGCAGACGCTCAAGCCCTTGTCCAATGTTGTGTGGGTTGTCAGCTTTTCGCCAATCAAGGTCACATGCCTCCCACTGCATTAAGAACAATCCCCATTACATGGCCCTTCACGGTCTGGGGGCTTGATATGGTTGGTCCCCTTAAAGGGGAAGCCACAAAAAGAAATACTTGTTGGTAATGGTAGATAAATTCACTAAGTGGATAGAGGCCAAACCAGTAAAAACAGCTAAGGCAGGGCCAGTGATTGACTTTATATCCGGTGTAGTCCACCGCTATGGTGTCTCGCACAGTATCATTACCGATAATGGCTCCAATTTTACAGCTAATGAGGTGAAAACCTGGTGCGCTAAGTTGGGCATTAAACTCGACTATGCATCCGTATACCACCCTCAAACAAACTGCCAAGACGAAAGGGCCAATGGTCTGATCATGAGTGGCATTAAGCCAGAATAGTGCACTCTTTACGAGAATCAGACAAGCACTGGGTTGAGGAACTTGATTCCGTACTCTGGGGACACCGGACCACGCCCAATCGAACGACCGGATACACACCCTTCTCTATGGTGTACGACGCAGAGGCCATATTGCCCTACAAAATTATTCATGACTCACCTAGAGTGTGCATGTATGGAGAGAGAAAAGCCGAATTGGATCAGCAGGATGACCTAGATGGACTCAAAGAGGAGCGCGATGTTGCTAAAGCCTGTTCTGCATTTTATCAACAACATGCCAGGTGTTACTAAAGCAGAGAAGTGCGGGCTAAGACATACAATGTCGGAGAACTTGTTTTATGCCTCCCGAAGAAGAAAAAGGACAAGCTCAAACCTAAATGGGAGGGCCCCTTCATCATAGATGAAATCCTTACCGGAGGAGCCTATCACGTTCGCAATGCAGTGGATAATCGCCTTGAGCCAAACCCATGGAATGCTGCCCGGCTCCGAAGATTCTACGCATAGTTCGACCTCCTTAGGCTTCACTTTGACTAGTTTTTTTTCATTTTTTCTCTCATTTTTTGTTTTTCCCTTTTCCTTCTCAATGTATGTTCGGATCAACCTTTTTATTCGGGGTACACATCTTTAAATGTATACACCCCACCATACACAGGGGCTTCTCTAACGAAGCATATTATTAAAAGCTTATAAGCTTCCTTGTCCATATCGGTTGTTGCTATACACCTTTTTGCCATTTTAGGCACCTCTATGACTTAAGTTTTTGCCAAGCTGGGTTGCCTCGCTCCTGTGTTTATACCCTACATTCCCTATTGTTCGGCTAGGGTGTAAAGGGAATACCTATGCGATTGTTACAACCGGGTCATCCGGAGCTGTACCTCAGACGGGTGAAGCTGAAGGCTAGCATTCTTAAGGGAATAATTGGTCCGCAAATAAGCGATGGACTGTTTTCTGGAACAAATATGGAATTGGCTGCCTGTAAAAGCCAAGGCCTGCGTAATTTAGTATGCCAACCCAGGGAAAGGAACCCCTAACGGAACTATTTCCCTTAGAAGATGTTTCTTACGTTAAACAGTAATATAACATAACTCCCCGAACACATTTTTGTATGTTCGAGCAATATGACCGTATTGCCTGGTTTTTGAAGATACTAAACGTTTCTTAGTTAAACATAGTATACGGAAGCACTCCAACTTCTTGGTTCGGAGGTGGAAGCCGAAGGTCTGCGATGACAAAAATTTTACAAGTTTGGCAAGAGATAAGTTCGGTCATAACATACATTAAAATACATTATAACCGGGCACTATTCTAGTCCTCTCAGACCATCAACCTTTTTGGCCATTGGATCCTCAGTTTGATGCATTTTTGGCTATCAGATTTGCTCTCAATCACCCCAATCAGCCTTAGTTCATTGCTAAGGAGCGCCAACCGTTATGGGCCGCTGCTCTGGTCGCATTTTTCGGCCTTTGTGGTAAACTTCGGCCTAATGGGCCTTTGCACCCTTCTGGGCATGTACCAGCGTAGTACCTTTTTCCAAAAAAATGTCTCGATCGGCAGAGTCGCGTGCCTCCCATTCCTTATCCTGGTCTCCAGAGGCGGCCGACCGGAGTGACGACCGCTGCTAGGCCAGAGCAACTGATCCATGGTGATCACGCTGGTTCGGGCAAGGCCTCGCCGGGCGATGGGGCACGGGGTCAGATCAATTTACTTGATCTGTTCGGTTGCATGGTGCAGTAGAATGGTCTGTGGCTGCAAAGAGGCGTGCGTCCTTTGAAGTTCTATCACCAATCCCATGATGATTGATTAAGACTTTAATCAGCCATTGCTAATAGTTGATGCGTGGGCTGCTGGTTACTAGAGGTCAATTACAATTAGTGACTCAGAATTTTTATTCAATTTATGCACGCCCATATAATCACAACCATGTCGTTGCTCGTTCCCCACTCTCCTCACATCTGCAATTCATTTTCTAGCAAGGATGGGAGATTGTTACGTCTCCAACCCGTTCCAATTCTCTCTCCTGCCTACATCTCCTATTTTCCCTATTCTTCGTCCATCTTTGTAATTTGTTTTGTTTACTGATGTTGTTCTTTGTGCCCCAAAAAAATGCAGGTTCTATACAAGGACGAATGCGAGCAACATATTGTTGGGTTTCATACCTTTTTCTAGCTAAATCTGTCGGCATATAATGGTTGACGCACTTGTTAGCATCAGTATGTTCTTATTACTCGTTTAACTAACCTAATATCAATATATGTGTCTATGTACCTTTTAAGCATATGATATGATGTTACTCTCTAGAACTGCTTCGAATAATTGCATTCGATCTAGCCGGTTATTGGGATCCCCAGGTTATTTAACAAGTGAAAAATGTGAAAAAGAATAGACAAGGCCTTGATGCGTCCACATCACACTGTGGATCAAATGAAAATATTGTGGGTCACTCCATGGCTGTTGTCTGCACCGTCGCACTGGTTTTTTAATGTGTTGTTCCTCTCTTTTTGTGGTAGAGACCGTGGTTCTTGTTGCATTCTACTCACCTAGGTCAGCACGTTTCCTGGTTGACTTTTGGATCGATTTGAAACTAGGATGTTAGCTTTCTTGATTTTTTTATGGCATCCGTTTTTCTGTCAGGTGAGCATCTCACATTAGTTCTGTGTTCCTTGATTTCTTCCGAAAGAGAAGGAAGATTTTTTAGTTATATGATGTTTTGGACTGTCTGAACTATGATGTCAAGGTTTTAAAACTCAACGGCCTTTTTCATGACAACTACTCCCTCCGTCCGGAAATACATGTCATCAAAAGGGATAAAAGAGGATGTATCTAGACGTATTTTAGTTATGGATACATCTCTTTTATCCATTTTGATGAAAAGTATTTTCGGATGGAGGGAGTACAAACAAACATAAAAGGTGATATTTTCTTTCTTAATTATTTATCCAGGTTGGAGAAAAAATAAAGTATTGATGGGACACAGTAGGTGTCTGGTTTGGTTGAAGCGCTAGTTTATATGATAGACATGGCGTGGGAGAAACTTAAAGATCGAGAATTTGTATGTAGCTTTGGCTGATGAAGCTGACTTGCACTCCCTAGTTGCATTACTAAATGTAAATTATTTATGATGCAAGTTATTCTGAGTATGTATGTTGTGAACATGAAGAAATATCCTTCGATTTTGGATCCATAATTAAGAAATATCTAATAAAACAATAGGTGTGCTATTAAGACAACATATTCTAGATATGTAAACAATTATTACAAGCATGGGAAACTACTATAATGGTTTACCTTTTACAAATATGTGTTCATGCAGCTAGAGGGAAGTCAATGCAGGTTGTGACATGTTTGTTCAACGAAGTCTAACACAAGCAGAGTTTAGGTTAAGAAGACGACGAGTAGGTCACATGTGAAAATACCGATGAAAGACTCTTATAGATCATTTGTCCATTGAGTGTCCATAATGCTCGAACCGACTTCACAATATATAGTTCAGTTCCTGCCACTGACAAATTGCAAATCTAACTTGCATGTTTCATATCTCCATATATTTACAGAATATCCTATATAATCTTTGCTGACTTCATATACTTGAAAAAATTCCTACCATTTTATATCAATAATCGACGGGCACAACAACGTGTGTCGGCATGATCTAGTTGATACATAGATTCGAACGATCTACTCTCTTTCTAGGCCATCTATAATGTTGTCCAACTTACAATCTTCTTGCGAATATTTCACTTCTATCATTACTTGGTCATATACCAAGTTTACAGGAATTTCCTTCCCATCCGGTTCCTGAGGTCCAACTCGGGCCATGTGATTTGGATCGAGTCCGGTGTAGCGTGTCTTCACCAAGGCCCATGCCTCTCGTGCACCTTCCCGGCATGCGGACGTCTTCCATAGTTCGAAGCGATGTCGAGCACCCTTGAATAGGTCCGCCAACCCTTCCATACTCTCTGGATGAACATCGGATGGCCATAAGTCTTTGGCCATATTCTTCATGGCTTTCCAGGCATACTCGTGCAGCTTTGATAGTTCTTTCAAAACGTCGCTTTGAAGCCCGGACACTTCCACCCCTTGACGGCCGGTTAACAGACATGTACGAACCCAATTACAACATTCCGTATTATATGATTATATAAGTACTCCGGATGGTTGAAGGGTCATACCGAATATGTCGCCCTTCAGCTTTTGGTTCTCCTGTTGCGTATCCAAGAGTTGAGCCTTTAAGCTCTTTATCTCTTTGGCCTGCTTCTTTAGTTCTTCTTCCAGTTTTTTATCCTTTCCCCCGGTCATCGGGGCACCCTTCATCTCTTGAAGCTCTGTGACAACAGCATTTAGCTATGTCAATATTGTCTCGAGCTCCTGGGACAATGCCATGTTCTTCTCCTTAAGGGCCTGTGGTCATAAACGATCCTCAAATCAGTTGCTTCCTACCACTTTAAGTCTCGGGGGCTACTGGTATCTATATATTAAAAATTGCATAAATTTTCACTTGTATATCCTTTGAAAACAGGTGAGCAACTCCAGTCAGCCCATCCCGGGTGATACGTCCATTTTGCATCATGCTTTTATATTGATATTTATTACATTAGGGACTGTTATTACACGTTATGTCATGATACTTATGCCTATTCTCTCTTATTTTACAAGGTTTACATGAAGAGGGAGAATGCTTGTCAGGACCCCGACTCAATGCCACATCGATCTAGCATGTAACACCTCATATCACTTTGCGGCCTCACGCACGGTATCCCCACGGGTGTCGCCTTACCTTTGCCCGGGACCGTTGCGCCTTTTGGCACACGTATATGATAGTGTCGCTAGCATCCACATGATAAGGAGCCCGAGCTGACATGGCTAGTCGTAAACCCAAAGTGGCACTAACTTACAGGGACAGGCATCCATGACCCAGCATCGAACGTGTCGGTCATCAGCGAGTGAATCCAAGCTGTAGCACTGGGCTAGCAGGACTCCGGTGAACCGGGCTGTAGAGGGCTAACAGGACTCCGGTATTCATTGCGTGACATTTCCCCGAAGGGACAGACACAGGAACGAAGAAGGACACATGCCGGCCAGCCTAAGTGTTCCGGAGCAGTAGCAAGCTACCATGGCTCAGTGGATACACTAGGAGACATTTCCCGGTAAGAGAGACTACTAAGGATAAACAACTAGATAGTCAGATCCCACACATACCAAGCATTTCAATATCATACACACAATATGCTCGATATGTGCAAATACAACATGGCATCACAACATGACTCTACAACTCAAGTATTTATTCAATAGGCTCCGAGGAGCGAGATATTACAAGCATGAGTCTCATGACCCAACATTCAGAGCAAACAAATCAAGCACAAGCGGAAGCTTAACATGTCTGAGTACAGACATCTACAAAAGAAAAAGGCTGAGAAGCCTCACTATCTACCAGATCCTGCCGAGGGCACAAGATCGTAGCTGAGGTAACAAGCTAAACGTCGAAGCCCACGCGGAACTGCTAGCGAGACTGAAGTCTCTCTGCAAAAACATAAATTAAGCAACGTGAGTACAAATGTACCCAGCAAGACTTACATCAGATCTAACTACATATGCATCATTATCAACAAAGGGGATGGTGGGGTTTAACTGCAGCAAGCCAGCTTTGACTCGGTGGCTATCCTGAACTACGACTGCAAGTAACTCTTTGAGGTGGCGCACACGAGTCCACATATTCACCATATCAATACACCACTATGGATCCGCTCCCGTCTCCCTACGAGAACGCCATCCATAGCACTCACACTTATCTTGCGTATTTTAGAGTATCCACTTTCACTTGTCTATGAACTGTACAGGCAACCCAGAAGTCCTTTACCGCGGACACGGCTATTCGAATAGATAATGTTAACCCTGCAGGGGTGTACTTCTTCACACACGCTCTCACCACTTACCGCCGTTTACACGACATGTACTCGGCAACCTTCAAGCGGAAGCCCAGCGAGGGTGTCGGCCACGACCTGACTAACCACACAAGTCTCTCGTCCAGGTTTATCGCCTATTCGGGTTCCATCCGCAAGGAGATCCGGCCGGGGTGTCGCTCACGGCCCCAAACGATGTGAGCAGGGTTCCTAAGCCCACCATCCTGGTGCCACTTGGTACACCGTGCCACTGTGCCTAGTCTGTCCCAAGCCCACCTGTACCGGGTGCCACTTGGTAGACTACTAACACTACCTACAAACACCAGAAACTAGTTGCAACTCCTGGACAGAGATCGAGTTGATTAATAAGTCGAGAGAGTCAATTAAGGATCCCAATGTGTGGTAGTAACTGTTCATGGATCACAAACACAGAACTCAGTTCCTGAGGACGGCTGCAATGAGACAACCCACCATGTACTCCTACATGGCCTCTCACCGCTACCTTTACCAAATCGTGTTCACACACTTAGCTCACACATAGTAGGACATGTTCACACACCTCTGATTCATCCCCGATGAATCAGACCTGACTCAACTCTAAGCAGTAGCAGGCATGACAAACAAGCATGAATGAGTAGGCACAACAGGGCTCAAACAACTCCTACTCATGCTAGTGGGTTTCATCTATTTACTATGGCAATGACAGGTCATGCAAAGGATAAAGGGGTTCAGCTACCGCAACAAGTAACGGATGAATCGGTATTGTCCTAATGTAGTAAAAGAGAGCAGGAGCGAGAGAGTAGGATTGTATCGGAATGAACAAGGGGGTTTTGCTTGCCTGGCACTTCTGAAGATAGTATAGTTCTTCATCGGTGTCATCAATCTCATCATCGGTATCACGTCTATCGAGAGGGGACAAATACCGGCAACACAGAAGGAAACACAATCAATGCAATGCACAATATGATGCATGATCATGACATGGCAAAATGAGTGTGTTGGGCTAATGCAACTACAAGCAGGGTGGTTTGAGTTCATTTGAATCTAGGATTCAAATGCAAACCCAAAATATGAACTCATATAAGTGCATTATCTTGTTTCATCTAAACCGCAAGGTTAGGTTGCTCTAACATGCATGAAACTAGTACAAATGGATAGATTGGATTTTTCTGATAATTTTTCGTAAATAAATTATTTTATTTGGAGTTACGGTTGAATTTATATGATTTTTAGAAGTTTTGGATATTTTCTGAAATAAATAAATCATTTATGATTTATTTATAACTCCAGAAAACATTTACTGCGTCAGCATGACGTATTAGTGACATCAGCAGGTCAACGGACGGCCCAGGTCAAACCTGACCAGTGGGGCCTACTGGTCAGTGACACAAAGTCCGCTACAGAGGCTGACATGTGGGACCCGGTCAAAGCTGACGTGGCCAAGTCAACGTTGACAGGCGGGGCCCATTGTGGTTAGTGTTAATCCAACAGAGAAATAATACTAATTAGTTTATGCATTGGGACCCACATGGCAGTGGCTCTAGGGGTGTCTTAGCTGGGTCATTAGTGGCTAATGACGGCCACGTCATCAGTCGCCGGAGTGTCGCCGGCGACGACCACGGCCGACAGCGGAGGTGCACCGTGCACTCGCTACGGAGCACCATTTGACGTGCGGTTGGCTCCTACGGGTTCCTGGGAGGAAGGCGCATCTAAAGAGATAAGCGACAGCAGCTGGGGTGGCCGGAGCTGACGGCGGCGAGCTCTTTTGCGGCCGCCGGAGTTCGGGCACGCTCGGACACGGCGTTTTGGTGCACGGGAGGACGAGCTGCGGGTTGCTACAAAGTCCTGCGGACTCGCTGAGCACGGGGGTAGGCTCGAAGGCGTCGTGGGTGCGCTCTAACTACGGCGGCGCCATGGCCGGCGGCGGGGAGCATTCGGCTCCGGTGGCTGATGCGGTTAGAGTGCAAAGTAGGCTACGGGTCATGAGGGAAATGGTACAGCGGCTCACCGCAGTTCTTGTGGTGCTTCTGGCGAGGCAGGGGAGGCACGGGGTCCGGCGAAACGACGACGGGGATCTCCGGCAACCAAGGTCGCAAACGGCAGCATTGGCGAGGCTTCAGGGCGTCCGACGTTGCGTAGCTCAGCGAGGAGGTCGAGGACGACGCGGCGGAGCTTCTGGACTCATCGGCAGGGTGAGGGGTGGGCGGTGGCCGTGGTGGCAGCGAACGGCGGCGTCGGGTGCGCTCGGGTGTGGCGCGCGATAGAGCAGAGGAGGTGGGAGAAGCACGGGAGAGAGTGAGAGGGGGCCAGGGGGGCTGCATGGCGTCTCCAGGCGCGGATTAGGACAAAGGAGAGGCCTCCAGCGCGAAGCAGCAGGTGGCCGGCGTCGACGCGCGTGCGTCCAGCACGCAGCTGCTTCGGGGCGAGGGGGAGGAAGATGACTGGCAGCTGGGCTGCACAGTAACGGGCCGCGCAGGTGGGCTGGTATCCCTAGTGGGCCTCAAGGTAAGTCCAGGTAAGGTTGCTCTGTTTTATTTCCTGTTTTCTATTTTCTGTAAAATTTAGGGCTTTTCTAAAAATACTAAAACATTTCCTAAAATCCTGCAAATAATTGTGGGCTCTGTTGGGATTATTCCTAACAGCCCACACTTAAGTTCAGAATTAATTGAGCACATTAAATAAAATATAGCATTTAAATGCCCAAATGCAAATACTATATGATTTAATTCAGTGACCAAATATGTCCTGCAAAAATATAAACCATTTTTGGTAGATGCTTACACCTCAAACCAGAAATGTTGAACAATTTTAGAGGGCATTTTGAGATCAATGAAAAAGATTTTATTTTGACCTTAGTTGAATTCATTTGGTGCTAGGGTTTAAGCATCCCCATTTCAAGTTCATTTGAAAAATTAAAGATGATGCACACATGAAGGGCTAACCTACTGCAGACCAGGACCAGGGATGTGACAACTCACCCCCACTAAGCAAAAATCTCGTCCCGAGATTCAAGCATAGGGTAAGATGAAGGGGGAACGCAAACTAACACAATCTTCATGATCCAGGTTGCACTTCATAGGGGTGTTGATTCGATCACCATCTTTGTCTTGTCGTCTTGTTCTGACAACTCCAGCTAACATGACAAGGAGAGAAGAAGGAGACTCTAGAAGGATCGATCTTTTCAAAGATCGAACAACTTAGGATCAACTCACAGAGTAAGACATAGCACATCTCTCGAACTGGGACACGAACACACATCTAGAGGGATGGAGTGGAACAGATGACGAGGGTTCACTAGGTAGATAACAATTCCACACCTAAGAGGGTGGTGAATGGTTGTCAACGTAGCGAGGAGTTGAGTTACCATGATACCATAACGGGGCACCTTAGGGAAGGTGACTCGTGGAAATATCCCCTTAAGTGGCAAAAAGAATTACCTTTGATTCAAAGATCATTGAAACTCTTTATAACGGCTTAAGGCAAATCACAAATGATCATTTGGAAGAGTTCGAAAGAGTGGCATACTCAGTTTGGAAAGGAAACTAGAGTTATAAGACAACTCGGCAAACGAAAGGCACAATCCAATGGATACCAGGGATATAATCTAGTGACTGGGCGTGCTCTCAAAAACTTGAGCATTTCCATATTCATCAAGGTTTTACCAATACCCGTGTCAAGGATCCTGGCAACACAACATACTACCATGATGGCTAGTGATGGACGATGCAGATGCAAAGGAAGATAACACCTTCTCAGATTTCACCTTAGCGAGACCAAGGGGACAAAATCTAGATGATCGACCGAGAGACATTTAGCACTCCGCTTCTAATGTTCTCCTTGATGTGCTAGCGTAACCCATCCATAGATATGGTTTGATATCTAGAACATCAAGTAAAAAGGTCGGACTTCGGGAGCACAAAAATCCATAAGGAACAACTACTAGAATAAGTTCTACGAGATCCTTATGGGGAGGTGGCCAACTTCCTCAATCAAGATACTACAATAATAGATCTTCCGGCTGGGTGTGTTGGCCACGACATCCACTTTACCGGTTATCGAGGGACAATATTATAGTTCTTGGGAAAACGTTCCAACCATCATATCTGCCTGAGATTCGGATCTGGTTGGTGTCAGGATATTCCAGACTCATCGAGTCTAGAGAGAAAAATGAAAGTTTGCAACACAATTCGATGAGATGACGTTGCGAGATTCTCGGGGAATGAACTACAATAGCAAGCTCCAAAACATGAGCTGGTTCTGCTACAACATGTGGACACGTTGTCCGAGACAAGCATGACCACATGGTAGTCTTATAATAAAACACTACCGAGTTCTGGTTGGGAAACCATCATTGCAGATAACGAAGTCCTTGCAGAAGGCATGCTCTTAAGAAGGAACTTCTTCTCCTTGAACAAATCAATCAGTGGCTTGGTGTGCTAGGGACACATATGGAATGAAGGTTGCGAGCCTGTCAAACCATAGCATACTTCGCACATGCATGACTGACCTGGGATGATTCCAGGGAAAATAAAACAATCTTTCTAGAACTCACGGCGGCAACTTGCTCCAAATGCACATGAATTCTAGGAAGTCACTTCTTCCATCCAAGCATAAGCTTCATGAATGGAACACGAAGGCATTGCTTACAAAATTTTCAACACTAGGTTGATGTTCAACATGAATCATGGGGGAGACAAAATGCTGTTGATGGGCTCAATAGTAACTCATCGGAATTTCCATATCACTGGACTTCCGCCATCATGTGAACACGGTGATAGTATTGGTCAGACCAAAAGATGTAATGGTGTATGCTCGAGGGATCAACCACGAGTAAGACAACATTACGAATATCGTTGGTTCTAACTTGATTTGACGATAGCCCACACTCAAATCTAGGTTTGGACAAGACAATAGATTCAACAACTGATCACGGGGATCAGTCGATGAAGATATCATCTTTCTTCAACACACACACACTCACACTCAAGGATATCCCTTAGTGATGAACTAAGTCGGACAAGCTTCCATCTTCTAACTCTCCAAGTTGTTGTTTAGCTTAACCAACTAGCTCGGGGTATCCAACACAGAATCTTGGAGAATGGGTGGTTTGGAAGAAAACCAACATGATCACGAACTCAACATAGCGGTCAGGTGAAACCTGGTCATACTTCCGAGAAGATATTCGGAAAATCACGAACCACCGATACATTACTAAGCTCGAGAACAATCTTGCTTTTCAGGGCAAGACGATATGATCACAAGAGCGAGGGACTCGCACAATCCTAACTCATTGATCGAGGAGTGCACCAGAAATAAGGACTAGGTAGCACAATCTATCTTAGAATGATGATTCAATAATCAGCACGCTAAGAATGAGGTTGTTGTCCATTTAACTACCAAGCAACGGAGTTGCTAGGCGTATAGATTTTACACATCATGATTCACTTGTCGGCATTCCGGACGGAACCGAGGAATGAGTAATGATGGCGAGAAGTATCACTACGTCAAGAATTCACAAGAGCCGGTGCAATTCTCATGAAAATCCTGACATAAAGACGGTAATACTTCAGGGTAAAACATAATCAAAAGCTGGGTTGGCATTTTGATCTGCGGAGCACAACTATTTTGACCCAATCCTGGATATGGATGAGGTACTGGAGTTTGTTTCTCCTAGTCATCCTGAATAGAATGGCTTGACGGACTACAAGAATAATAGGCATCGATGAACGATTGCACGCATACTCTTGACTATCAATTGGTAGACGAGGGTCGGAAGACAACTAAAGCGGGACAACTCAAAGGAACATACGGTTTTCTGAGTTGTGGATGCATAGATTAGTATGTCGAGCAAAGCTTAACATTTCTTCCGGATAACCCATGCAAAAAGGTTGAACTGGCAGAGTCACAATATAGAATGGAGAACTCATCGAGAGCACTCTTGTTGTGATCTTTGGTTCAAAGAACTTCTGCCATAAGTGGTTCATAGTATTTGGAAGAAGGAAATACCACGAGCCTCGAGGACTATCACAAAGGTTACTAATAACCTAAAGGAACGAGCAAACACTATCAACATGAAGTGAGTAGGGTGAGTTTCGGGTTCAGAACTCGGAAATAGAATACCTACTAACTAAATGGCATCACAGGATGCTTTCGAGAATGATGGCCAGAATCATCACACTGGAAACACGAACATGGCTAGATTACTAGATGATCCCCTAAGACACCTAGGGTCGTAATACTAGCTCCAACATATATGTCAAGGCAATAAAGTACCTCAACTCACTGATTTGTGTGATTAATCTGACCAAAGGCACATCGGGAACAGGAGGAAGGGATTTGCAAATGCATCAGACTATTTAGAAACCTGGGATGACTCAGACAACATAATGGTTGTAAATGCTCGAAAGATTGGAGACATGCTACAAAAATGGTGGCATAGCCACTCAGAAGCACAATATCAAGGTTTCGAGATCAACAGTTAACATACAGAAGATAGTAGGAACTGAACTCAAGCTTAGAACCATCAATCCTATAGGTCTACGGATTAGTAACACGTGATCCTGATAGAAAGAAGAGAAATCCTAATTCCTTAACCCCGTAGGAAGAAGAGGGTGACTCAGATGAGAAGGGCATAAGGTATAAGGAGTAAAAAGAGCCTTACGTTCCATCCCACAATCAATTCCCCTACATATAACTAAAGCATTTCTAGACTCAACTTCGACCAGTTTGGCTTGGTAATCCTACAGGCAGTCAAGCTCTGATACCAAAGCTATCAGGACCCCGACTCAATGCCACATCGATCTAGCATGTAACACCTCATATCACTTTGCGGCCTCACGCACGGTATCCCCACGGGTGTCGCCTTACCTTTGCTCGGGACCGTTTGCGCCTTTTGGCACACGTATATGATAGTGTCGCTAGCATCCATATGATAAGGAGCCCGGGCTGACATGGCTAGTCGTAAACCCAAAGTGGCACAAACTTACAGGGACAGGCATCCATGACCCAGCATCGAACGTGTCGGTCATCAGCGAGTGAATCCAGGCTATAGCACTGGGCTAGCAGGACTCCGGTGAACCGGGCTATAGCGGGCTAACATGACTCCGGTATTCATCGCGTGACATTTCCCCGAAGGGACAGACACAGGAATGAAGAAGGACACATGTCGGCCAGCCTAAGTGTTCCGGAGCAGTAGCAAGCTACCATGGCTCAGTGGAAACACTAGAAGACATTTCCCGGTAAGAGAGACTACTAAGGATAAACAACTAGATAGTCAGATCCCACACATACCAAGCATTTCAATATCATACACACAATATGCTCGATATGTGCAAATACAACATGGCATCACAACATGACTCTATAACTCAAGTATTTATTCAATAGGCTCCGAGGAGCGAGATATTACAAGCATGAGTCTCATGACCCAACATTCAGAGCAAACAAATCAAGCACAAGCGGAAGCTTAACATGTCTGAATATAGACATCTACAAAAGAAAAAGGCTGAGAAGCCTGACTATCTACCAGATCCTGCCGAGGGCAAAAGATCGTAGCTGAGGTAACAAGCTAAACGTCAAAGCCCACGCGGAACTGCTAGCGAGACTGAAGTCTCTCTGCAAAAACATAAATTAAGCAAGGTGAGTACAAATGTACCCAGCAAGACTTACATCAGATCTAACTACATATGCATCATTATCAACAAATGGGATGGTGGGGTTTAACTGCAGCAAGCCAGCTTTGACTCGGTGGCAATCCTGAACTACAACTGCAAGTAACTCTTTGAGGTGGCGCACACGAGTCCACATATTCACCATATCAATACACCACTATGGATCCGCTCCCGTCTCCCTACGAGAACGCCATCCATAGCACTCACGCTTATCTTGCGTATTTTAGAGTATCCACTTTCACTTGTCTATGAACTGTACAGGCAACCCAGAAGTCCTTTACCGCGGACACGGCTATTCGAATAGATAATGTTAACCCTGCAGGGGTGTACTTCTTCACACACGCTCTCACCACTTACCGCCGTTTACACGACATGTACTCGGCAACCTTCAAGTGGAAGCCCAGCGAGGGTGTCGGCCACGACCTGACTAACCACACAAGTCTCTCGTCCAGGTGTATCGCCTATTCGGGTTCCATCCGCAAGGAGATCCGGCCGGGGTGTCGCTCACGGACCCAAACGATGTGAGTAGGGTTCCCAAGCCCACCATCCGGGTGCCACTTGGTACACCGTGCCACTGTGCCTAGTCTGTCCCAAGCCCACCTATACCGGGTGCCACTTGGTAGACTACTAACACTACCTACAAACACCAGAAACTAGTTGCAACTCCTGGACAGAGATCGAGTTGATTAATAAGTCGAGAGAGTCAATTAAGGATCCCAATGTGTGGTAGTAACTATTGATGGATCACAAACACAGAACTCAGTTCCTGAGGACGGCTGCAATGAGACAACCCACCATGTACTCCTACATGGCCTCTCACCGCTACCTTTACCAAATCGTGTTCACACACTTAGCTCACACATAGTAGGACATGTTCACACACCTCTGATTCATCCCCGATGAATCAGACCTGACTCAACTCTAAGCAGTAGCAGGCATGACAAACAAGCATGAATGAGTAGGCACAACAGGGCTCAAACAACTCCTACTCATGCTAGTGGGTTTCATCTATTTACTGTGGCAATGACAGGTCATGCAAAGGATAAAGGGGTTCAGCTACTGCAACAAGTAACAGATGAATCGGTATTGTCCTAATGCAGTAAAAGAGAGCAGGAGCGAGAGAGTAGGATTGTATCGGAATGAACAAGGGGGTTTTGCTTGCCTGGCACTTCTGAAGATAGTATAGTTCTTCATCGGTGTCATCGATCTCATCATCGGTATCACGTCTATAGAGAGGGGACAAATACCGGCAACACAGAAGGAAACACAATCAATGCAATGCACAATATGATGCATGATCATGACATGGCAAAATGAGTGTGTTGGGCTAATGCAACTACAAGCAGGGTGGTTTGAGTTCATTTGAATCTAGGATTCAAATGCAAACCCAAAATATGAACTCATATAAGTGCATTATCTTGTTTCATCTAAACCGCAAGGTTAGGTTGCTCTAACATGCATGAAACTAGTACAAATGGATAGATTGGATTTTTTTGATAATTTTTCATATATAAATTATTTCATTTGGAGTTACGGTTGAATTTATATGATTTTTAGAAGTTTTGGATATTTTCTGAAATAAATAAATCATTTCTGATTTATTTAAAACTCCAGAAAACATTTACTGCGTCAGCATGACGTATTAGTGACATCAGCAGGTCAACGGACGGCCCAGGTCAAACCTGACCAGTGGGGCCTACTGGTCAGTGACACAAAGTCCGCTACAGAGGCTGACATGTGGGACCCGGTCAAAGCTGACGTGGCCAAGTCAACATTGACAGGCGGGGCCCACTGTGGTTAGTGTTAATCCAACAGAGAAATAATACTAATTAGTTTAGGCATTGGGACCCACATGGCAGTGGCTCTAGGGGTGTCTTAGCTGGGTCATTAGTGGCTAATGACGGCCACGTCATCAGTCGCCGGAGTGTCGCCGGCGACGACCACGGCCGACAGCGGAGGTGCACCGTGCGCTCGCTACGGAGCACCATTGGACGTGCGGTTGGCTCCTACAGGTTCCTGGGAGGAAGGCGCATCTAAAGAGATAAGCGACAGCAGCTGGGGTGGCTGGAGCTGACGGCGGCGAGCTCTTTTGCGGCCGCCGGAGTTCGGGCACGCTTGGACACGGCGTTTTGGTGCACGAGAGGATGAGCTGCGGGTTGCTACAGAGTCCTGCGGACTCGCTGAGCACGGGGGTAGGCTCGAAGGCGTCGTGGGTGCGCTCTAACTATGGCGGCACCATGGCCGGCGGCGGGGAGCGTTCGGCTCCGGTGGCTGATGCGGTTAGAGAGCAAAGTAGGCTACGGGTCATGAGGGAAACGGTACAGCGGCTCACCGCGGTTCTTATGGTGCTTCTGGCGAGGCAGGGGAGGCACGGGGTCCGGCGAAACGACGACGGGGATCTCCGGTAACCGAGGTCGGAAACGGTGGCATTCGCGAGGCTTCAGGGCGTCTGGCGTTGCGTAGCTCAGCGAGGAGGTCGAGGACGGCGCGGCGGAGCTTCTGGACTCATCGGCAGGGCGAGGGGTGGTTGGTGGCCGTGGTGGCAGCGAACGGCGGCGTCGGGTGCGCTCGGGTGTGGCGCGGGAGAGAGCAGAGGAGGTGGGAGAAGCATGGGAGAGAGTGAGAGGGGGCCACGGGGGCTGCGTGGCACGGGAGAGAGTGAGAGGGGGCCAGGATGAAGGAGAGGCCTCCAGCGCAAAGCAGGAGGTGGCCGGCGTCGACGCGTGTGCGTCCAGCACGCAGCTGCTTCGGGGCGAGGGGGAGGAAGATGACTGGCAGCTGGGCTGCACAGTAACGGGCCGCGTAGGTGGGCTGGTATCCCTGGTGGGCCTCAAGGTAAGTCCAGGTAAGGTTGCTCTGTTTTATTTCCTGTTTTCTATTTTCTGTAAAATTTAGGGCTTTTCTAAAAATACTAAAACATTTCCAAAAATCCTGCAAATAATTGTGGGCTCTGTTGGGATTATTCCTAACAGCCCACACTTAAGTTCAGAATTAATTGAGCACATTAAATAATACATAGCATTTAAATGCCCAAATGCAAATACTATATGATTTAATTCAGTGACCAAATATGTCCTGCAAAAACATAAACCATTTTTGGTAGATGCTTACACCTCAAACCAGAAATGTTGAACATTTTTAGAGGGCATTTTGAGATCAATGAAAAAGATTTTATTTTGACCTTAATTGAATTCATTTGGTGCTAGGGTTTAAGCATCCCCATTTCAAGTTCATTTGAAAAATTAAACATGATGCACAGATGAAGGGCTAGCCTACTGCAGACCAGGACCAGGGATGTGACAATGTTGGCAGCTGGAATTCTGGGCTGGAAAAGAAGCAAATATTAGAGACCTATTCTGCACAGCTCCAAAAGTCCTGAAACTCCATGAAAGTCATTTTTGGAATTAATAAAAAATACTAGCGAAAGAATCAATGTCAGGGGCCCACATCCTGTCCACGAGGGTGGGGGCGCCCCTAGGGCGTGCCCCCTGCCTCGTGGGCCCCCTAGCAGCCTTCCGGTGACCATCTTCTGCTATATGAAGTCTATTAGCCTGGAAAAAATCACAAGCAAGCTTTCGGGGCGAAACTCCGCCGCCACGAGGCGGAACCTTGGCGGAACCAATCTAGGGCTCCGATGGAGCTGTTCTATCGGGGAAACATCCCTCCGGGAGGGGGAAATCATCACCATCATCATCACCAACGATCCTCTCATTGGGAGGGGGTCAATCTCCATCAACATCTTCACCAGCACCATCTCCTCTCAAACCCTAGTTCATCTCTTGTATTCAATCTTTGTCTCAAAACCTCAGATTGGTACCTGTGGGTCACTAGTAGTGTTAATTACTCCTTGTAGTTGATGCTAGTTGGTTTATTTGGTGGAAGATCATATGTTCAGATCCTTAATGCATATTAATACTCCTCTGATTATGAACATGAATATGCTTTGTGAGTAGTTACGTTTGTTCCTGAGGACATGGGAGAAGTCTTGCTATTAGTAGTCATGTGAATTTGGTATTTGTTCGATATTTTGATGATATGTATGTTGTCTCTCCTCTAGTGGTGTTATGTGAACGTAGACTACATGACACTTCACCATTGTATGGGCCTAGAGAAAGGCACTGGGAAGTAATAAGTAGATGATGGGTTGCTAGAGTGACAGAAGCTTAAACCCTAATTTATGTGTTGCTTTGTAAGGGGCTGATTTGGATCCACATGTTTCATGCTATGGTTAGGTTTACCTTAATACTTCTTTTGTAGTTGCGGATACTTGCAATAGGTGTTAATCATAAGTGGGATGCTTGTCCAAGAAAGGGCAGTACCCAAGCACCAGTCCACCCACATATCAAATTATCAAAGTAACGAACGCGAATCATATGAGCGTGATGAAAACTAGCTTGACGATAATTCCCATGTTTCCTCGGGAGCGCTTTTATCTATATAAGAATTTGTCCAGGCTTATCCTTTGCTACAAAAAGGATTGGGCCACCTTTCTGCACCTTATTTACTTTCATTGATTGTTACCCGTTACGAATTACCTTATCACAAAACTATCTGTTACCGATAATTTCAGTGCTTGCAGAGAAAACCTTAATGAAAACCGCTTGGCATTTCCTTCTGCTCCTCGTTGGGTTCGACACTCTTACTTATCAAAAGGACTACGATAGATCCCCTACGCTTGTGGGTCATCAAGACTCTTTTCTGGCGCCGTTGCCGGGGAGTGAAGCTCCTTTGGTAAGTGGAACTTGGTAAGGAAATATTTATATAGTGTGCTGAAATTTAATGTCACTTGTTACTATGGAACATAATCCTTTGAGGGGCTTGTTCGGGGTATCTTCACCCCGACCAGTAGAGCAAACAGTTACTCCTCAACCTACTGAACCTGCTGAAAATGTTTACTTTGAAATTCCTTTGGGTATGATAAAGAAACTGCTAGCTAATCCTTTTACAGGAGATGGAGCATTGCATCCTGGTTTGCACCTAATCTATGTGGATGAAGTTTGTGGATTATTTAAGCTTGCAGGTATACCCGATGATTTTGTCAAGAAGAAGGTCTTCCCTTTATCTTTGAAGGGAGATGCATTGACATGGTTTAGGATATGTGATGATATGGGATCGTGGAACTACAAACGATTGAAATTGGAATTTCATTAGAAGTTTTATCCTATGCATCTTGTTCATCGTGATCGCAATTATATATAATTTTTGGCCTCGTGAAGGAGAAAGCATCGCTCAAGCTTGGGGGAGGCTTAAGTCAATGTTATATTCATGCCCCAATCATGAGCTCTCAAGAGAAATGATTATTCAAAAAGAATTATGCTCGGCTTTCTCTCAATAATCGCTCCATGCTCGATACTTCTTGTGTTGGGTCTTTTATGATGAAGACTATTGAATTCAAATGGGATTTATTGGAAAGAATTAAATGCAACTCAACTCTGAAGATTGGGATCTCGATGAAGGTAAGGAGTCATGTATGATACCTAAGTTTGATTATGTTAAATCTTTTATGGATACCGATGTCTTCCGTGAATTTAGCACTAAATATGGACTTGACTCTGAGATAGTAGCCTCCTTCTGTGAATCATTTGCTACTCATGTTGACCTCCCTAAGGAGAAGTGGTTTAAATATAATCCTCCCACTGAATAAAAGTAGTTGCACCTATTAAAGTTGAAGAAAAGACTATCACTTATAATGATCCAATTGTTCCTACTACTATTATTGAGAAGCCACCCTTCCCTGTTAGGATAAAAGATCATGCTAAAGCTTCAACTGTGGTTCGTAAGAGTAATACTAAAACACCTACAGCACCTGAGCAAATTAAAGTTGAACCTAGTATTTCTATGGTTAAAGATCTCTTGGCTGAGAATATTGATGGGCATGTTATTTATTTCTGTGATGAAGCTGCTAGAATTGCTAGACCTGATGCTAAAAATAAACATAGACCTGTGTCACGCCCAATATGCGATACTATCCTAAAGAGACTCGAAGGTCCCACCAAGGATAGAACCGCATATTGAAACGCTTTGGCAAGGTGGATATCATTACATCAACATTACATAATAGATGGGGATACATACAAGAGGCATACAATGCCACATGAATACAACATCATCTTACACATAAGAGCACCATCCGTCTACGGATGAAACACAAACAGAAACTCAACGACATCCACCCTGCTAGCCCAGGCTACCGACCTGGAACCTATCCCCTGATCGAAGAAGAAGCAGAAGAAGAAGAACTCCAAAACAAGTAAACATCGCTCTCGAGTCATGATCGTCGCATAACCTGTACCTGCAACTGTTGTTGTAGTAATCTGTGAGCCACGAGGACTCAGAAATCCCATTACCATGGGTATCAAGACTAGCAAAGCTTAATGGGTAAGGAAGGGGTAAAGTGGTGAGGTTGCAGCAGCGACTAAGCACATATGGTGGCTAACATACGCAAATAAGAGCAAGAAGAGGAGCAATGGAACGGTCGTCAACTAGTAATGATCAAGAAGTGATCCTGAACTCCTGCTTACGTCAAACATAACCCAAAACCCGTGCTCACTTCTCGGACTCCGCCGAGAAGAGACCATCACGGCTACACACGTGGTTGATGTGTTTTAATTCGGATCTGGTGTCAAGTTATCTACAATTGGACATTAACAAATTCCCATCTGCCACATAACCGCGGCCATGGATTTCGAAAGTTTATACCCTGCAGGGGTGTCCCAACTTAGCCCATGATAAGCTCTCGCGATCAACGAAGGATATACCTTCTCCCAAGAAGACCCGATCAGACTCGGAATCCCGGTTTACAAGACATTTCAACAATGGTAAAACAAGACCAGCAAAGTCGTTCGATGTGCCGACAATCTCGATAGGAGCTGCACATATCTCGTTCTCAGGGCAACACCGGATAGGTCAGCCTACGAGTAAAACCAGCCCTCGAGTTGCCCCGAGGTGGCCCGTAGTCTGCCCGGTTCGGACCAGCACTTAGAGAAGCACTGGCCCGGGGGGGCTAAAATAAAGATGACCCTCGAGAGAGCAACTCCAAAGGGAAAAGTAGGTGGTGGTGAGGCAAATGGTAAAACCAAGGTTGGGACTTGCTGGAGGAGTTTTATTCAAAGCAAACTGTCAAGGGGGTCCCATAAATCACCCAACTGCGTAAGGAACGCAAAATCCGGGAACATAACACCGGTATGACAGAAACTAGGGCGGCAAGAGTGGAACAAAGCACCAGGCATAAGGCCGAGTCTTCCACCCTTTACCAAGTATATAGATGCATTAATAATATAAGAGATATTGTGATATCCCAACATAATCCTGTCCACCATGGAGCAATCTTCAACTTCACCTGCAACTAACAACGCTATAAGAGGGGCTGAGCAAAATCGGTAACATAGCCAAGCAATGGTTTTCTAGGAAGGGTGAAAAAGATTAGAGGCTGACATGGCAATTGGGAGGCTTGAAGAGCAAATGATAGGTAGCGCGGCAAAGCGATAGAACGAAGCAACTAGCATTGTGTCACAGCCCCAGATCAGCCCTTGTTTGTTTTTGCTTTAGCATCCATGCAACAAGTTTAAATTTTATGAAATTTGAAATGGGGATTGCTCAAACCCTAGCATTAAAGGAATTCACTAGGTTCACCTAAAATACTTTCAAGTAAGTCCAAATGGCTTTCAAAAATGTTCATGATTTTTGACAAAGGTGAAAAACCTCTACCAAAAATGATGCCAATATTTTTGGGCCATTATGGATTTTTGAATAATCCATATTGTATTTGAATTGGGGCATTTAAATACTATTAATATTTTTTAAATGCTCCAACAATTCTGAAAATAGTTAAGGGCCTCTGTAATAATTCATTTAATGGCCACAATTATTTGCAGTATTTATTAAAATGATTTGGGCTATAAACTAAATCAGAAACAAAACTACAGAAATAGAAAAGAGAAACAAAATAGAAAAAAAAGGGGAGAGAGGCTTACCTGGGCCACTTACCTGCCTGGCCCAGCTTCTCCCGCGGCCCAGCGCGGCCCAG
>NC_041385.1:136378157-136392067 GCF_002162155.2 Triticum dicoccoides
CTCTGCCAGTAGGCAGAGGCGAGGCGTGGCGCGCGCCCGAAGAGCGCCGGCCACCTCCTGCTTCGCCGTGGCAGCCTCCCCGACTCCCTCGCGACGCCATGGAGACGGCCTCGACCCCCCTCGACCGCCTCTCTCTCCCTGGACCCCATTCCCTCCTCTGTTTCCCTCTCGCGCACACCACCGAGCGGAGCTCGCCGCCATCGTCGCCGTACCCATGGCCACCGGCCACCCCTAGCCTCACCGACGCCCCAGGAAGCTCCGCGGGTCCTCCCTCTACCTCCTCAACGAGCCACGAGGCCCCGGACGTGCCGCATCGCCGCCATCGACGTCGTCTTCTACCTCGGACCCGCCGGCCATCTTCGTCAAATTCGTCGGCTCCGGTGCCTCCCCGAGTTCCCCGAGGCCACCGTCGCAACCCCTGTGAGCTCCACTCCGTTTCCCCTCCTCCATTTTGTTCGTTCCCGTGCCGTAGCACCCCGGCCACATTCCCGAGCGCCGCCGTCCGCCATGGACGCCGGGCATGGCACTGACGTGCTGCTGCGGCCAGTCCGACGAGCCTAGCGTGCTTCTAGCTGCCCCAGGAGTCCGCATAGCCCCTCAGCCAGCCCCCTAGCGCCCCGTAACCTCGCTCCGCCCAAACCCGAGCTCCGGCAGCCGCCACGGCCCCCACTCCGGCGAGCTCCGGCCACCCCGCGCCTCCCGCATGCCTCCTTTGGATGCGCGCAAGCAAGGGCAACCCTCTGGTGCCCTTGGCTTGGCCCAAAACCCCTCGCAGCGCCACTCCGGCGAGCTCCCGCCGCAGTTTTGGTCGTCGCCGGCCGAACTCCGGCGACTGCCGACGTGGCACGCCTAATTAACACTAATGACGCCTAAACACCCCCCCACAGCCACTGACAGTGGGCCCCGTAGTGGGTCAAAGCCCGGGTCAACGCGGGATTAGCCCCTGTGTCACTGACGTGTGGACCCCACACGTCAGGTTTGACCCGAGCCGGCCCCTGTTGACTTGCTGACGTCATGCCAATGTCATGCTGACGCAGTAATGCTTTCTGGATTTAATTTAATTCTGAAATTTCAGAAAATGCCCTAACCTTCAATAAATCATAGAAAATTAACCGTAACTCCAAATTAAATAAATTATATATGAAAAATTATCAGAAAAATTCAAGGAATCCATCTGTACCATTTTCATGCATGTTAGAACAACTTATAGCTGCTGTTTAGCACAAATCAATTAAATGGCATTTGAATAATCACATATGGAGTTTGAATTTGAATCTTATATTCAAACCAACTTCATTTAATCTGTTGCTAGTTGCATTAGCCCAAAACACATCCATTTTGCCATGTCATGATCATGCATCATATTGTGCATTGCATTGATCGTGTTTTTCTGTATTTGCCGGTAATTGTCCCCTCTCGATAGACGTGTACCGCCGATGTGATCGATGACACCGATGAAGAGCTATATTATCTTCAGAAGTGCCAGGCAAGCAAAACCCCCTTGTTCATTCCGATACAATCCTACTCTCTCGCTCCTGCTCTCTTTTAATGCATTAGGACAACATCGATTCATCTGTTACTTGCTGCGGTAGCTGAACCCCTTTATCCTTTGCATGACCTGTCATTCCACAGTAAATAGATGAAACCCACTAGCATGAGTAGGAGTTGTTTGAGCCCTGTTGTGCCTACTCATTCATGTTTGTTTGTCATGCCTGCTACTGCTTAGAGTTGAGTCAGGTCTGATTCATCGGGGATGAATCAGAGGTGTGTGAACATGTCCTACTGTGTGTGAGCTAAGTGTGTGAACACGATTTGGTAAAGGTAGCGGTGAGAGGCCATGTAGGAGTACATGGTGGGTTGTCTCATTGCAGCCGTCCTCAGGAACTGAGTTTTGTGTTTGTGATCCATGATTCAGCTACTACCACGCATTGGGCCCGAAACCAATGGACCCTCTCGGCTTCTTAATCACCCTTGTCCTCTGTCCAGGAGTTGCAAGTAGTTTCTGGTGTTTGTAGTATGCTGGAGGCCGTGGGCAGCGCTGACCGTAGGGGTGGGCTGTGATGCGGTAGGCACGTGGCACGGTGTACCGGGCGCCCGTTTGGTGTCTCGGGAACCCTGTTCACATCGTTTGGGGCTGTGAGCGAAACTCCGGCCGGATCTCCTCATGGATGGAACCCGAATAGGCGATAAACCTAGACTAGAGACTCGAGTGTTTAGGCAGGCCGTGGCCGACACCCACATTGGGCTTCCGCTTGAAGGTTGCCGAGTACATGTCGTGTAAACGGCGGTAAGTGGTGAGAGCGTGTGTGAAGAAGTACACCCCTGCAGGGTTAACATCATCTATTCGAATAGCCGTGTCCGCGGAAAAGGACTTCTGGGTTGCTTATATCAGTTCATAGACAAGTGAAAGTGGATACTCTAAAATACGCAAGATAAGCGTGAGTGCTATGGATGGCGTTCTCGTAGGGAGACGGGGGCGGATCCATAGTGGTGTATTGATATGGTGAATATGTGGACTCGTGTGCGCCACCTCAAAAGAGTTACTCGCAGTCGTAGTTCAGGATAGCCACCGAGTCAAAGCTGGCTTGCTGCAGTTAAACCCCACCACCCCTTTGTTGATAATGATGCATATGTAGTTAGATCTGATGTAAGTCTTGCTGGGTACATTTGTACTCACGTTTGCCTATTTTATGTTTTTGCAGAGAGACTTCGGTCTCACTAGTAGTTTCGCGTGGACTTCGACGTTTAGCTTGATACCTCAGCTACGATCTTGTGCCCTCGGCAGGATCTGATAGATAGTCAGGCTTCTCAGCCTTTTTCATTTATAGATGTCTGTACTCAGACATGATAGCTTCCGCTTGTGCTTTGACTTGTATGCTCTGATTGTTGGGTCGTGAGACCCACGTTTGTAATGTCTCGCTCCTCGGAGCCTATTGAATAAACTACCCGAGTCGTAGAGTCATTTTGTGATGCCATGTTGTATTGCACATATCGAGCATATTGTGTGTATGTTATTGAAATGCTTGGTATGTGTGGGATCTGACTATCTAGTTGTTTATCTTTAGTAGCCTCTCTTACCGGGAAATGTCTCCTAGTGCTTCCACCGAGCCATGGTAGCTTGCTACTGCTCCGGAACACTTAGGCTGGCCGGCATGTGTCCTTCTTCGTTCCTGTGTCTGTCCCTTCGGGGAAATGTCACGCGATGAATACCGGAGTCCTGTTAGCCCGCTACAGCCCGGTTCACCGGAGTCCTGCTAGCCCAGTGCTACAGCCTGGATTCACTCGCTGATGACCGACACGTTCGATGCTGGGTCATGGATGCTTGTCCCTGTAAGTTTGTGCCACTTTGGGTTTACGACTAGCCATGTCAGCCCGGGCTCCTTATCATATGGATGCTAGCGACACTGTCATATACGTGTGCCAAAAGGCGCAAACGGTCCCGGGTAAAGGTAAGGCGACACCCGTGGGAATACCGTGCGTGAGGCCGCAAAGTGATATGAAGTGTTACATGCTAGATCTATGTGGCATCGAGTCGGGGTCCTGACAGCGTTGGTATCAGAGCTTGACTGCCTGTAGGATTACCAAGCCAAACTGGTCGAAGTTGAGTCTAGAAATTCTTTAGTTATATAAGGGAATTGATTGTGGGATGGAACGTAAGGCTCTTTTTACTCCTTATACCTCATGGCCTTCTGATCTGAGTCATCATCTTCTCTTCTACGGGGATTAAGAACTAGGGTATCTCTTCTTTCTATTAGGATCACGTGTTACTAATCAGTGGACTTATAAGATTGTTGGATTCAAGCCTCAGTTCAGTTTATACTACCTCTGTATGTTAACTGTTGATCTCGAAATCTTGATATTGTGCTTCTGAGTGGTTATGCCACCATTTTTGTGAATGTCTCAAGTCTTTTCTGAGCATTTACAGCCATTATGCTGTCCGAGTCATTCCAGGTTTCTAAATAGTCTGATGCATTTGCAAAATCCTTTCCCTCTGGTTTCGATGTTCCTTTATGCCAGCTCAATCACACTAATTGTTGAGTTGAGGTATTCTATTGCCTTGGCATTTATGTTGGAATTATTATTATGACCCTAGGTGTCTTAGGGGATCATCTAGTAATTTAGCCATGATTTGTGTTCCCAATGTGATGATTCTGGCCATCATTCTCGAAAGCATCCCGTGATGCTACTTAGTAATAGGTATTCTACTCCTGGGTTTTGAACCCGAGATTCACTCTACTTACCTCATGTTGATAGTGTTTGCTAGTTCCTTTAGGATGTTAGTAACCTTTGCGATAGTCCTCGAGGTCCGTGGTATATCGTTCTTCCAAATACCATGAACCATTATGGCAGAAGTTTGTTGGATCAAAAGATCACAACAGGCCCTCTAGGAGTTCTCCATGCTATATTGTGACTCTGCCAGCTCAACCTTTCTGCATGGGTTATCCGGAAGAATTATGTTGAACTTTGTTCGGCATACCAACCCATGTATCCACAACTCAGAAAGTTATATGTTCCTTTGAGTTGTCTCTTTCTAGTTGCATTCTGACTTTCGTCTATCAATTGATAGTCAAGAGTATGCGTGCGCTCGTTTATCGATGCCTATTACTCTTGTGGTCCGTCAAGCCATTCTATCGCAGAATGACTAGGAAAAACAAACTCCAGTACCTCATCCATATCTAGGATTGGGTCAAAGTAGTTGTATTCCGCAGATCAAATGCCAATCCAGCTTTTGGTTCTGTTCTACCTTGGAGTATTACCCCCTTTATGTCAGAATTGTCACGAGAATTGCACCAACTCTCATGAATTTTGACAAGTGATACTTCTCACCATCATTAGTCATTCCTCGGTCTTCGTGTTGATGCAACCGGAATACCGACAAATGAATTGTGATGTGTGAAATCAATACGCCTAGCAACCTCGTTGCTTGGTAGTTAAGGGACAATAATTTCATTCCTAGCGTGTTGGTTTTTGAATCATCTTTCTAAGACTGATCGTGCTACCTAGTCCTTATTTCGGTGCACCCTTCGATTGATGAGTTAGGGTTTGGTCAAGTCCTCACTCATTTGATTATATCGTCTTGCCCTCAAAAGCGAGATTGTTCTCGAGCTTAGTAACATATCGGTGGTTCGTGATTTTCTGAATGTCTTCTCGGAAGTATCACCAGGTCGTCACCTGACCGTTATGTTGAGCCCGTGATCAAGTTGGTTTCTTATGAACCACCTTCTTTCCAAGAATCGGTGTTAGATATCCCTGAGCTAGTTGGTTAAGCTGGACAACAACTTGGAGAGTTGGAAGATAAAAGCTTGTCTGACTTAGTTCGTTCCAAAGGGATATTCTTGTGTAGTGTGTGTTGAAGAAAGATGATATCTTCATCGATTGGTCCCTGTGATCAGTTGTTGGACCTATTGTCTTATCAATCCTTTGATTTGAGTGTGGGCCATCGTCAAATCAAATCAGTACCAACGATGCTCGTAATGTTGTCTTATTCGTGGTTGATCCCTCGAGCATACACCATTACATCTTTGGTCTGACCAATGCTATCACCGTGTTCACTTAACTATGGAATTCCTTTTAAAAGGAAACCCGGATGAATTGTTGTTGAGCCCATTGGCAACATCCTTATCTCCTCCATGATGTTGTTGAACATTAAGCTAGTGTTGGAAACTTTTGAAAGCACTTCCTTCATGCTAGCTCATGAAGTATTTGTTTGATGAAAGGAGTGACTTCCTCTTATACACGTGCTTTTGGTGAAAGTTGCCGCCGTGAATTTGAGAAAGGTTGTTTTGTTTCCTTTGGAATCATCCCAAATCAGTCATGCACACGTGCGAAGTATTCTGTAGTCTGGAGACTTGCAACCTTCATTCTATATGTGTCCCTAGCACACCAAGCCACTGATTGATTTGTTCAAGGAGAAGAAGTTACTTCTTAAGAGCATGCCTTATGCAAGGACTTCAATGTCCTCGATTATGATTCCCCACCTGAACTCGGTAGTGTTTTGTTGTAAGACTACCATGTGATAATGTTTTGTCTAGGACAACGTGTTCACATATTTGTAGCAGAACCAGCTCATGTTTTGGAGCTTGCTGTCGTAGTTCATCTCCCGAGAATCCCGCAACGTCATCTCGTCGATTTGCGTTGCAAACTTTCATTTTTCTTCCTAGACTCGATGAGTCTGGAATATCCTGACACCAACCAGATCTGAATCTCAGGCAGATATGATGGTTTGGAACTTTTCCCAAGAACTATAATATCGGTCCCTCGAAAACCGGTAAAGTGGATGTCGTGGCCAACACACCCAGCCGGAAGACCTGTTATTATAACATCTTGATTGAGGAAGTTGGCCACCTCCCCATAGGGATTTCGTAGGGTTTACTCCCTAGTTGCCCCTATGGATTTTGTGTTCCCGAAGTCCGACCTTTACTTGATGTTCTAGATACCAGATCATTTCTATGAATGGGTGACACTAGCACATCAAGGAGAACATTAGAAGCGGAGTGCTAAATGTCTCTCGGTCGATCATCCAGATTTTATTTCCCTGGCCCTGCCAAGGGTGAAATCTGAGAAAGTATTATCTTCCTTTGCATCTGCATCATCCATCATCATTCGTCATGGTAGCAAGCTGTGTTGCCAGGATCCTTGACACGGATATTGGTAGAATCTTGATGATTGTGGAAATGCTCAAGTTCTTGAGAGCACGCACAAGCGCTACGTGTTATTATCGGCCCTAACTGGGTTTGCTCTCAGTTTCCTCGGCAATGCTATGACCTACTCAAACAGTGAATTCACTCTCTATTGTTGGGTTCTTCCCCAGTTACCAGAATCATTCCCAGCATTTGCATTTTGTTCCCAGCTTGCACCGTCAATGAGCCATTCTACCATGGGTCTCTTCCATTTCCGGTGGTAAGCAAGTTCGTCCATTACGTTGTCTTCAACAAGGTAATCCACATCATCCAAGTCCAAGTATGCCATTCTACCGACCCCGCCAATCGATTGCTGTGATTTGCCTTAGGCTGATATAGAGAGTCTCAATGATCTCTATATCAAAGGTAATTCTTTTTGCCACTTAAGATAATAATCTACGAGTCACCATCCCTAAGATGCCTCGTTGTGGTATCATGGCAATCCAACTCCTCGCTACGTTGACAACCGACCGCCACATTCTTAAGTCTGGAATTGTTGTCTACTTAGCGAACCCTCGTCATTTGTCTTACTCCATTTCTTCGGATCTGTGCTTCGTCTCTCAGCTCAAGAGATGTTGCTATATCTCATCCCATGAGTTGATCCTAAGTTGTTCGGTCTTCTCGAAGATCGATTGTTCTAGAGTTTTCCTTTCCTCTTCTTGTCATGATTAGCTGAAGTTCTCAGAGCAAGACGACAAGACAATGATGGTGTTCAAATCAACGTTCATTTGAAGTGCACCCTGGATCATGAAGATTATACTAGTTTGCGTTTCCCCTTCACCTTACCCTACGCTTGAATCTCGGGACGAGATTTTTGTTTAGTGGGGGTGAGCTGTCACAGCCCCAGATCAGCCCTTGTTTGTTTTTGCTTTAGCATCCATGCAACATGTTTAAATTTTATGAAATTTGAAATGGGGATTGCTCAAACCCTAGCATTAAAGGAATTCACTAGGTTCACCTAAAATACTTT
This sequence comes from Triticum dicoccoides, assembly GCF_002162155.2. Lineage (NCBI taxonomy): Eukaryota > Viridiplantae > Streptophyta > Magnoliopsida > Poales > Poaceae > Triticum > Triticum dicoccoides. Next base: position 136,385,808 of record NC_041385.1, read on the forward strand.
CAAGTAAGTCCAAATGGCTTTCAAAAATGTTCATGATTTTTGACAAAGGTGAAAAACCTCTACCAAAAATGATGCCAATATTTTTGGGCCATTATGGATTTTTGAATAATCCATATTGTATTTGAATTGGGGCATTTAAATACTATTAATATTTTTTAAATGCTCCAACAATTCTCAAAATAGTTAAGGGCCTCTGTAATAATTCATTTAATGGCCACAATTATTTGCAGGATTTATTAAAATGATTTGGGCTATAAACTAAATCAGAAACAAAACTACAGAAATAGAAAAGAGAAACAAAATAGAAAAAAAAGGGGAGAGAGGCTTACCTGGGCCACTTACCTGCCTGGCCCAGCTTCTCCCGTGGCCCAGCGCGGCCCAGCCCACCTCCTTCCCCCCCTTGTCCTCTTCTTCCTCTGCCAGTAGGCAGAGGCGAGGCGTGGCGCGCGCCCGAAGAGCGCCGGCCACCTCCTGCTTCGCCGTGGCAGCCTCCCCGACTCCCTCGCGACGCCACGGAGACGGCCTCGACCCCCCTCGACCGCCTCTCTCTCCCTGGACCCCATTCCCTCCTCTGTTTCCCTCTCGCGCACACCACCGAGCGGAGCTCGCCGCCATCGTCGCCGTACCCATGGCCACCGGCCACCCCTAGCCTCACCGACGCCCCAGGAAGCTCCGCGGGTCCTCCCTCTACCTCCTCAACGAGCCACGAGGCCCCGGACGTGCCGCATCGCCGCCATCGACGTCGTCTTCTACCTCGGACCCGCCGGCCATCTTCGTCAAATTCGTCGGCTCCGGTGCCTCCCCGAGCTCCCCGAGGCCACCGTCGCAACCCCTGTGAGCTCCACTCCGTTTCCCCTCCTCCATTTTGTTCGTTCCCGTGCCGTAGCACCCCGACCACATTCCCGAGCGCCGCCGTCCGCCATGGACGCCGGGCATGGCACTGACGTGCTGCTGCGGCCAGTCCGACGAGCCTAGCGTGCTCCTAGCTGCCCCAGGAGTCCGCATAGCCCCTCAGCCAGCCCCCTAGCGCCCCGTAACCTCGCTCCGCCCAAACCCGAGCTCCGGCAGCCGCCGCGGCCCCCACTCCGGCGAGCTCCGGCCACCCCGCGCCTCCCGCATGCCTCCTTTGGATGCGCGCAAGCAAGGGCAACCCTCTGGTGCCCTTGGCTTGGCCCAAAACCCCTCGCAGCGCCACTCTGGCGAGCTCCCGCCGCAGTTTTGGTCGTCGCCGGCCGAACTCCGGCGACTGCCGACGTGGCACGCCTAATTAACACTAATGACGCCTAAACACCCCCCCACAGCCACTGACAGTGGGCCCCGTAGTGGGTCAAAGCCCGGGTCAACGCGGGAATAGCCCCTGTGTCACTGACGTGTGGACCCCACACGTCAGGTTTGACCCGAGCCGGCCCCTGTTGACTTGCTGACGTCATGCCAACGTCATGCTGACGCAGTAATGCTTTCTGGATTTAATTTAATTCTGAAATTTCAGAAAATGCCCTAACCTTCAATAAATCATAGAAAATTAACCGTAACTCCAAATTAAATAAATTATATATGAAAAATTATCAGAAAAATTCAAGGAATCCATCTGTACCATTTTCATGCATGTTAGAACAACTTATAGCTGCCGTTTAGCACAAATCAATTAAATGGCATTTGAATAATCACATATGGAGTTTGAATTTGAATCTTATATTCAAACCAACTTCATTTAATCTGTTGCTAGTTGCATTAGCCCAAAACACATCCATTTTGCCATGTCATGATCATGCATCATATTGTGCATTGCATTGATCGTGTTTTTCTGTATTTGCCGGTAATTGTCCCCTCTCGATAGACGTGTACCGCCGATGTGATCGATGACACCGATGAAGAGCTATATTATCTTCAGAAGTGCCAGGCAAGCAAAACCCCCTTGTTCATTCCGATACAATCCTACTCTCTCACTCCTGCTCTCTTTTAATGCATTAGGACAACACCGATTCATCTGTTACTTGCTGCAGTAGCTGAACCCCTTTATCCTTTGCATGACCTGTCATTCCACAGTAAATAGATGAAACCCACTAGCATGAGTAGGAGTTGTTTGAGCCCTGTTGTGCCTACTCATTCATGTTTGTTTGTCATGCCTGCTACTGCTTAGAGTTGAGTCAGGTCTGATTCATCGGGGATGAATCAGAGGTGTGTGAACATGTCCTACTGTGTGTGAGCTAAGTGTGTGAACACGATTTGGTAAAGGTAGCGGTGAGAGGACATGTAGGAGTACATGGTGGGTTGTCTCATTGCAGCCGTCCTCAGGAACTGAGTTCTGTGTTTGTGATCCATGATTCAGCTACTACCACGCATTGGGCCCGAAACCAATGGACCCTCTCGGCTCCTTAATCACCCTTGTCCTCTGTCCAGGAGTTGCAAGTAGTTTCTGGTGTTTGTAGTATGCTGGAGGCCGTGGGCAGCGCTGACCGTAGGGGTGGGCTGTGATGCGGTAGGCACGTGGCACGGTGTACCGGGCGCCCGTTTGGTGTCTCGGGAACCCTGTTCACATCGTTTGGGGCTGTGAGCGAAACTCCGGCCGGATCTCCTCATGGATGGAACCCGAATAGGCGATAAACCTAGACTAGAGACTCGAGTGTTTAGGCAGGCCGTGGCCGACACCCACGTTGGGCTTCCGCTTGAAGGTTGCCGAGTACATGTCGTGTAAACGGCGGTAAGTGGTGAGAGCGTGTGTGAAGAAGTACACCCCTGCAGGGTTAACATCATCTATTCGAATAGCCGTGTCCGCGGAAAAGGACTTCTGGGTTGCTTATATCAGTTCATAGACAAGTGAAAGTGGATACTCTAAAATACGCAAGATAAGCGTGAGTGCTATGGATGGCGTTCTCGTAGGGAGACGGGGGCGGATCCATAGTGGTGTATTGATATGGTGAATATGCGGACTCGTGTGCGCCACCTCAAAAGAGTTACTTGAAGTCGTAGTTCAGGATAGCCACCGAGTCAAAGCTGGCTTGCTGCAGTTAAACCCCACCACCCCTTTGTTGATAATGATGCATATGTAGTTAGATCTGATGTAAGTCTTGCTGGGTACATTTGTACTCACGTTTGCCTATTTTATGTTTTTGCAGAGAGACTTCGGTCTCACTAGTAGTTTCGCGTGGACTTCGACGTTTAGCTTGATACCTCAGCTACGATCTTGTGCCCTCGGCAGGATCTGATAGATAGTCAGGCTTCTCAGCCTTTTTCATTTATAGATGTCTGTACTCAGACATGATAGCTTCCGCTTGTGCTTTGACTTGTATGCTCTGATTGTTGGGTCGTGAGACCCACGTTTGTAATGTCTCGCTCCTCGGAGCCTATTGAATAAACTACCCGAGTCGTAGAGTCATTTTGTGATGCCATGTTGTATTGCACATATCGAGCATATTGTGTGTATGTTATTGAAATGCTTGGTATGTGTGGGATCTGACTATCTAGTTGTTTATCTTTAGTAGCCTCTCTTACCGGGAAATGTCTCCTAGTGCTTCCACCGAGCCATGGTAGCTTGCTACTGCTCCGGAACACTTAGGCTGGCCGGCATGTGTCCTTCTTCGTTCCTGTGTCTGTCCCTTCGGGGAAATGTCACGCGATGAATACCGGAGTCCTGTTAGCCCGCTACAGCCCGGTTCACCGGAGTCCTGCTAGCCCAGTGCTACAGCCTGGATTCACTCGCTGATGACCGACACGTTCGATGCTGGGTCATGGATGCCTGTCCCTGTAAGTTTGTGCCACTTTGGGTTTACAACTAGCCATGTCAGCCCGGGCTCCTTATCATATGGATGCTAGCGACACTGTCATATACGTGTGCCAAAAGGCGCAAACGGTCCCGGGTAAAGGTAAGGCGACACCCGTGGGAATACCGTGCGTGAGGCCGCAAAGTGGTATGAAGTGTTACATGCTAGATCTATGTGGCATCGAGTCGGGGTCCTGACACATTGCAATGATAGTAGTGAGATCCAGGGTAGCGGTCATCTTACCTGAAATCCCGCAAGGAAGAAGAACGAGTCCATGAAGAAGACGAACGGATGAAGCCGAACCAAGCGTAGACGAACGAATCCTCACGATCGCAATGAAATGGGAACTATCGAGAAGAAGCACACAACATGGTAAACACACCACACATAAACAAGGCATGATGCTCAACCAAGTATGATGCAAGAAAGGCTACATGAAGCTACTCATGGCAAGAGATGATGCAAACAAGAACAACACATCAAAGCAAGTTTAAAAGGGGCCGGAAACAACATATAACAATTCTGATAAGTCCTCATATGCAAATTTCGAAATTGGTCCAGATCTGAATACCTTATGTTCAAGTTGTTAAATAGCATGTTAAGATGCACCAATATGATCCACACGAGATTCTAGTCAAATTACATATAAGGTTCATTATATTTGGAGCTACGGCCTAGAAGATATGAGCAAAACAAGTTAAACATGGCATTGATGCAAAATGCATACAAACATCAAGCAAAACATCTCAAAACAAGGATGCAACATGATAATATGAAACTACATGCAAAACTAAGCAAGTTTCATATAGAGCACACTCAAAACGGAGCAACGGTTCCACACATACACTATACAAGTTATAGCAACAATCTGTCCAAAACAGCAACTAGGCATATTGCAAGCATTAAAATAACATGCTACAGCACCCCAACATGAGAACAAAAGGCATGGACATGATTTACAGGTAAAGCATGACAAAACATGAACACTGAGCTATCCCCAGAAATCACTAGAACATGCTCAAAAAGACATGGCAAGATTGCAAACAATAACAGTTTACAGACTTAAGAGAAATAACATCAGGTTGCAATGTTTAGAGCTATCAAACAACATGTTACAGGAACTTATCGTAGAAACTTAAGGCATGGCATGATACTACTAAATGCATAGAACAAAAGTCATTTACTTACCATGAGCCAAAAAGGATCATAAGATATGATGGCACACATGTAAACATGGCAAATGATATGACAGATTCAAACATGGCAGGAACAACGATAAGTAGGCATGTTGGTGAGCTTGTACCACTCACTACAGAGCAATACATTGTATGACAAGGTACCCAACAGTAAGTAGACATGTTTATGAAGCTAAGCATGGCAAGATAAAGTTCATAGGATGCTTGGATCACTAGCAAAGCACATGACAAAACTGAACTTAATGTTAACAGGCTGACAGAAACATTATTTAGCAACTTTGGAGCATGATATGAACAATCTACAGCAAGATAAATGCAACCAGGGGCATGAATGTATATAGCATGACATGTGTAACAAAACATCCTTAGTGAACATCTCCAGGTTATGCATAGAATGACTTCTAGCAGCAGGTTTACATGGCAACAAAATATAACAGAAACAGCCTAGCGAAACAGCAACAACAAGTACCCTACTTAACAAGCTTGATGCACTCACTACAAGACTCACAAAAATACATGGATTGCACCTTTGTAAATACGGCATGATGTAGTACAAAACACATGTATAGCTCATGCTCATAGGAGGCACACATTAAACATGGCAAAAATGACAAACGAGCATGTTCTGTTAACAGACAGCAGACAACATTATATAGCACTCTTGCAACAATGATTCAGGCATCAAGATGGACTCAAACAAGCATGGAACAATGGAATCAAATGAGGAGCACCTCATTATGAACATTTCGATATATTACATGCACGAAATGGAGCAGTATGCACAAAGTTATGATGCGATGAACATGGGCACAAAATGTTGAAAAACTTTAGATTTTTACCCTCGTGAAAAGTCAACGTGGGACGAGACGGAGCGGGACGGAGGGATCCAGGGCAGGGACGGTGTTTGGTTCGAGGAATGGGTGGATCTCATCCACCCCGGCTCCGGCGACGGCGAGGCGACTCCGGCGAGCAGCTCCAGCGAGGAGGAGGCCGGTGGGACGCGGGACGGCTCCGGGGAGGACGGGGACGGCCGGATCCGGTCCGGCCCAACCGGATCCGTGGCGACGGCGGCGGTGGCGCGTGCTCCGACGATCGGCGGCGGTGGAGGCAGAGGCGCGCGGCGGCGCATGGCGCTCGAGAGACGCAGGGCGGAGGACGCAGGCGGCGCCGGCGAAGCGCGGCGACGGCGGCCACGGCCGGCGCGGGATACGCGCGGCGCGGGCTCCGGCATGGAGGTCGCCGGTGGCGAGTGGCGGCGGGGCGCGGGACGCAGGAGGAGAAGGGAGCCGGCCGGTGGAGGCGT
>NC_041385.1:136392281-136399278 GCF_002162155.2 Triticum dicoccoides
CGGCGGTGGCGGACGGGCTCGGCGGGCCCGCGATGGGCGCGGGAGAGAGAGGAGGCGTGGCGGCTGACCTGGCGCGCTCCGGTTGGCCGGGAGCGGCGGCACGATGACATGGCGGCGGCTGATTCGCTGGGGTGAGGTGGAGGCTGGACGTGTCCGGCGGGATTGGACATGTCCGGCGGCGGGAGGAGTTTGGCTAGGGTTTAGACTGCGCGAAAATTCGGGGAGGGGCACATATTTATAGGTAGAGGGAGCTAGGAGGCTCCAAATGAGGTGTGGTTTTCGCCCACATGATCGTGATCGAACGACCGAGAGCATCGGGGGGGTTAGGATGGGCTAGTGGGTTGTGGTGAAGAGGGGCTGGGCTGCAAAGAGAGAGGGGTTTCGGGCTACGCGATTAACTGTTGGAGTATCAAACGACCTCCAAATGGCACGAAACTTGACAGGCGGTCTACTGGTGCTATACCAAGGCCTCTTGGCAAACCTCGGGCCATTCCGAGAAAGTTTAACACCCGCTCACAACAGGAGACAAAAGGGGAACGCCGGAGGACATAGGAGTGTCGGATTGCAAAACGGACAACGGGGAAAATGCTCGGATGCATGAGACGAACACGTATGCAAAATGAGATGCACATGATGACATGATAAAATGCAACACGCAAACAAATGACATGGCAACGACGGTGAATATCTGGCGGACACCTGGCACATCGAAACCGGGGCGTTACAACACTCCTCCACTAACAAGAGATCTCGTCCCGAGATCTTAGGACCAAGACGGAAGGGAAAAAGGGATGAGGGAAACAAGAACTCAAGAGACAAAGCAAAGAATAGAGAGCACCCGAGAAGAAGAGAGGAACGACGAGAATGACGAGAATCAAAAGCTCATGGAAACAAGATAGTCTCTGAAAGCACTCCGGTTAAAACGAGATAAGAAAGGAATAAGACTGAAAGAATTTAGGCAGCACTCCGGCTGAAACATGGAGGAATAGAACATGAGCTTGAGAGGATGGAATGATACTTGATGACGACATGACACAAAACCTCCGGAAAGAATTGAAAGAGTTGAATAAAAAGAACGGAGAATAAAGTGACAACTTGTGCCATGAATGAAATTGAAAGCATCTTTAGAAGGAAGGTTTAAACGGAGTTGTTGAGAAAACCAACAACGGAAAGAATAAGCTTGTTGTGGTCTTATAGGTAACATCTCAAAATCATAAGGTGATAACCGGCCACAAATTGAAATGATTGGATAGCTTAGAAGAACGAAGAAATGCAAAACTCCACTTCAAAAGAATACGGAGAATTAATTGCACTTCGAAAATCAAGAAGGAAAGATACTTGAGCTCTTTCGATAAGAATCTTGATGAACACTTGAGGAATGAATTAAATCATGAAGAACCACCATGAAGAACTCCGGTGACAAAAGGATGATGAGATAGAATGAAGGATGAAAGAATAAGATGAGCCTTGCGATGATTTAGATGGAGGTTCCGACGAAATGGCCGAGGAAATTTGTACCCCGGAAAAGAAAAGATGAGAAGACTTGGAACTAGAATTTATTCAACAAGAACAAACTCCGAAGGAAGGGATTACTCACTTGGACGAAATAAGAATAAGATTTATTGTATGCTTATCCTTCATCAAATTAAATTGATGACAAGCAATGGGTTTTGCATACTACTTATTCTTCTTGAAAAGGATTAAGGGGGTTTTAGCACAAAACTTGAGAAAGTCTTCATGAACCACCGGTAGGATTGGAAAGAACGAATGGATATATGTGAAAAGAACGGAAATAAATCTTGAATGAACCACCGTAAGAACTCAAAAATGACTAATGAAAGAGAATGAATCACCGGGAAGAATTAGAGAAGCACGAAGATACTTGAGGGAATTAAAATGCAAGAGAACAAAGAGATCGCGAACTGATTAAAGAACACTTGAACGAAGCACTGGGGTAATTGGATAACGGTAGCTGAAATGTGAGGACAAAAAATTCTTCTGGAAAGATGGCCTCCGGATGGTCGAGAGAGAAGGCAACTCACGAATTGCATCGAATGCTTGAAAAGAATTTTCACGATTGAAACAATTTGATAGGATCACACCGAGCTAGAACCACGAATCTCCGAGAGAACGGGCAAGATTTAGAGGAAAACTCTTCTTCGGTCTTCGAAAGACGACGAGAAACACCACCAAAATTTGTTGAGGTACTCCGGAAGAATGACAAGCAAAGAGGTTGAGCCAACAATGAACTGATTTGAAATCGATCTTGAAAAGGCATCTGACTGATGAAATTCATACTTACGTCAAACTTCGAAAAGGATTTGAGAATAGCTCCGAGAAATTAGAAGAGTCAGGTAAGATCCTGGGAAAAGACCTGTGGGTTAGGGCCCACTAAAGGAAAGCACCGTTGGAAAGGGGTTATTGAACAGATAGATGATGCACCGGAACAATTGAAATATTTGAATGAGGTGACAACCTCAAATTAATTGGAACACTGACGAATCTCCTGAGATGTCCTGAGCACTCCGAAAGGATAAACTGGTGAGAGACGAACGAGCAGGGAAAACACCTGATCCAAGGAAAAGAACATAATCACTATCTAAAATTGGAATTGAATCCACCGGAGAAGAAAAGAGATGAAGAATGTCAAACGAGACGAGAATTCGCCGGTTGAAATGATTGAGGGAAGACTGAAGAGACTCCACACGAATGGAATTGATGCTCGAAATAGACTCAGACTCCGGGAAGAAGAGGGTGGGAGGGCGGGAAAAACAAAGGCAACTTGACACGGGGAACCGACGAATAACTTGAAGAGAAAACACCGGTTGAAATCATTGAGGAAAGAAAGCAAAGACTTCACACGAGTAGGATGGATACTCGATTACGGACTCCGGTCCCAAGAAGAAAAGGGGAGGGCGGGTGGGAAAAGAAGACAACTGAGGATAGAACTTGGCAAAGATGAAGAGGCTCGAGTCAACTTCACGAGAAATGCACCGGATGAAAAGAGCTGAGAACCAACGATCGGAAAACCAACTGCGTGAATCTAAAGAAAAATTTGAAGGGGAAGAGAAGTAATTCAAAACACCTACGTCAAGATTCCTTACCAGAGCGACTAAGGGGCTGAGGAGTAAAAAGAATTCCTACTCTCTGATATAACTAGACTCCGAAAACAGTTTTCTTCTAGACTCGACAACGGCCAAACTACATGATCAATCAAGGGGGCTCCTAGGGTCGGACGAGGCTCTGATACCAACTTGTCACGCCCAATATGCGATACTATCCTAAAGAGACTCGAAGGTCCCACCAAGGATAGAACCGCATATTGAAACACTTTTGCAAGGTGGATATCATTACATCAACATTACATAATAGATGGGGATACATACAAGAGGCATACAGTGCCACACGAATACAACATCATCTTACACATAACAGCACCATCCGTCTACGGATGAAACACAAACATAAACTCAACGACATCCACCCGGCTAGCCCAGGCTGCCGACCTAGAACCTATCCCCTGATTGAAGAAGAAGCAGAAGAAGAACTCCAAAACAAGTAAACATCGCTCTCGCGTCATGATCGTCGTATAACCTATACCTGCAACTGTTGTTGTAGTAGTCTGTGAGCCACGAGGACTCAGCAATCCCATTACCATGGGTATCAAGACTAGCAAAGCTTAATGGGTAAGGAAGGGGTAAAGTGGTGAGGTTGCAGCAGCGACTAAGCATATATGGTGGCTAACATACGCAAATAAGAGCGAGAAGAGGAGCAATGGAACGGTCGTCAACTAGTAATGATCAAGAAGTGATCCTGAACTCCTGCTTATGTCAAACATAACCCAAAAACCGTGTTCACTTCCCGGACTCCGCCGAGAAGAGACCATCACGGCTACACACGCGGTTGATGCGTTTTAGTTCGGATCTGGTGTCAAGTTATCTACAACCGGACATTAACAAATTCCCATCTGCCACATAACCGCGGGCACGGCTTTCGAAAGTTTATACCCTGCAGGGGTGTCCCAACTTAGCCCATGATAAGCTCTCATGATCAACGAAGGATATACCTTCTCCCAGGAAGACCCGATCAGACTCGGAATCCCGGTTTACAAGACATTTCAACAATGGTAAAACAAGACCAGCAAAGCCGTCCGATGTGCCGACAATCTCGATAGGAGCTGCACATATCTTGTTCTCAGGGCAACACCGGATAGGTCAGCCTACGAGTAAAACCAGCCCTCGAGTTGCCCCGAGGTGGCCCTGTAGTCTGCCCGGTTCGGACCAGCACTTAGAGAAGCACTGGCCCGGGGGGGCTAAAATAAAGATGACCCTCGAGAGAGCAACTCCCAAGGGAAAAGTAGGTGGTGGTGAGGCAAATGGTAAAACCAAGGTTGGAACTTGCTGGAGGAGTTTTATTCAAAGCGAACTGTCAAGGGGGTCCCATAAATCACCCAACCGCGTAAGGAACGCAAAATCCGGGAACATAACACCGGTATGACAGAAACTAGGGCGGCAAGAGTGGAACAAAGCACCAGGCATAAGGCCGAGTCTTCCACCCTTTACCAAGTATATAGATGCATTAATAATATAAGAGATATTGTGATATCCCAACATAATCCTGTCCACCATGGAGCAATCTTCAACTTCACCTGCAACTAACAACGCTATAAGAGGGGCTGAGCAAAAGCGGTAACATAGCCAAGCAATGGTTTGCTAGGAAGGGTGAAAAAGATTAGCGGCTGACATGGCAATTGGGAGGCTTGAAGAGCAAATGATAGGTAGCGCAGCAAAGCGATAGAACGAAGCAACTAGCATTGCAATGATAGTAGTGAGATCCAGGGTAGCGGTCATCTTACCTGAAATCCCGCAAGGAAGAAGAACGAGTCCATGAAGAAGACGAACAGATGAAGCCGAACCAAGCATAGACGAACGAATCCTCACGATCGCAACGAAACGGGAACTATCGAGAAGAAGCACACAACATGGTAAACACACCACACATAAACAAGGCATGATGCTCAACCAAGTATGATGCAAGAAAGGCTACATGAAGCTACTCATGGAAAGAGATGATGCAAACAAGAACAACACATCAAAGCAAGTTTAAAAGGGGCCGGAAACAACATATAACAATTCCGATAAGTCCTCATATGCAAATTTCGAAATTGGTCCAGATCTGAATACCTTATGTTCAAGTTGTTAAATAGCATGTTAAGATGCACCAATATGATCCACACGAGATTCTAGTCAAATTACATATAAGGTTCATTATATTTGGAGCTACGGCCTAGAAGATATGAGCAAAACAAGTTAAACATGGCATTGATGCAAAATTCATACAAACATCAAGAAAAACATCTCAAAACAAGGATGCAACATGATAATATGAAACTACATGCAAAACTAAGCAAGTTTCATATAGAGCACACTCAAAACGGAGCAACGGTTCCACACATACACTCTATACAAGTTATAGCAACAATTTGTCCAAAACAACTAGGCATATTGCAAGCATCAAAACAACATGCTACAACACCCCAACATGAGAACAAAAGGCATGGACATGATTTACAGGTAAAGCATTACAAAACATGAACACTGAGCTATCTCTAGAAATCACTAGAACATGCTCAAAAAGACATGTCAAGATTGCAAACAATAACAGTTTACACACTTAATAGAAATAATATCAGGTTGCAATGTTTAGAGCTATCAAACAACATGTTACTGGAACTTATCATAGAAACTTAAGGCATGGGATGATATTACTAAATGCATAGAATAAAAGTCCTTCACTGACCATGAGCCAAAAAGGATCAGAAGATATGATGGCACCCATGTAAACATGGCAAATGATATGACAGATTCAAACATTGGAGGAACAACGATAAGTAGCCATGTTGGTGAGCTTGTACCACTCACCACAGAGCAATAAATGGTATGACAAGGTAACCAATAGTATGTAGACATGTTTGTGAAGCTAAGAATGGAAAGAGCAAGTTCATAGGATGCATGGATCACTAGCAAATCACATGACAAAACTGAACTTAATGTTAACAGGCTGACAACAACATTATTTAGCAACTTTGGAGCATGATATGAATAATCTACAGCAAGCCATAAATGCAACCAGGGGCATGAATGGATAGATCATGACATTTATAACAAAACATCCTTAGTGAACATCTCCAAGTTATGCATAGAATGACTTGTAGCAGCAGGTTTACATGGCAACAAAATATAACAGAAACAGCCTAGCAAAACGGCAACAGCAAGTACCCTACTTAACAAGCTTGATGCACTCACTACAAGACTCACAAAAATAAATGTATTGCACCTGTGTAAAGATGGTATGATGTAGTACAAAACACATGTATAACTCATGCTCATAGGAGGCACACATTAAACATGGAAAAAATGACAAATGAGCATGTTCTATTAACAGACAGCATACAACATTATATAGCACTCTGGCAACAATGATTCAGGCATCAAGATGGACTCAAACAAGCATGGCACAATGGAATCAAATGAAGAGCACCTCATGATGAACATTTCTATATATTACACGCACGAAACGGAGCAGTATGCACAGAGTTATGATGCAATGAACATGGTCACAAAATGTTGAAAAACTTCAGATTTTTACCCTCGCGAAAAGTCAACGCGGGACGAGACGGAGCGGGACGGAGGGATCCGGGGCCGGGACGGTGTTTGGTTCGGGGAACGGGTGGATCTCATCCACCCCGGCTCCGACGACGGTGAGGCGACTCCGACGAGGAGCTCCGACGAGGAGGAGGCCGGTGGGGCGCGGGATGGCACCGGGGAGGACGGGGACGGCCGGATTCGGTCCGGCCCGACCGGATCCGCGGCGACGGCGGCGGTGGCGCGTGCTCCGGCGATCAGCGGCGGTGGAGGCGGAGGCGCACGGCGGCGCATGGCGCTCGGGAGGCGCGGGGCGGAGGACGCAGGCGGCGCCGGCAAAGCGACGCGGCGGC
>NC_041385.1:136399878-136426283 GCF_002162155.2 Triticum dicoccoides
GGCGGCGGACGGGCTCGGCGGGCCCGCGATGGGCTCGCGCGGGCCAGCGGCGGGGCGCGGGAGAGAGAGGAGGCGTGGCGGCTGACTTGGCGCGCCCTAGTTGGCCGGGAGCGGCGGCACGATGACGTGGCGGCGGCTAATTCACCGGGGTGAGGTGGAGCCTGGACGTGTCCGGCAGGATTGGACATGTCCGGCGGCGGGAGGAGTTTGGCTAGGGTTTGGACTGCGCGAAAATTCGGGGAGGGGCACATATTTATAGGTAGAGGAAGCTAGGAGGCTCCAAATGAGGTGTGGTTTTTGCCCACACGATCGTGATCGAACGACCGAGAGCATGGAGGGGGTTAGGATGGGCTGGTGGGCTGTGGTGAAGAGGGGATGGGCTGCAAAGCGAGAGGGGTTTCGGGCTACGCGGTTAACCGTTGGAGTATCAAACGACCTCCAAACAGCACGAAACTTGACAGGCGGTCTACCGGTGCTATACCAAGGCCGCTTGGCAAACCTCGGGCCATTCCAAGAAAGTCTAACACCCGCTCACAACAGGAGACAAAAGGGGAACGCCGGAGGACATAGGAGTGTCGGATTGCAAAACGGACAACGGGGAAAATGCTCGGATGCATGAGACAAACACATACGCAAAATGAGATGCACATGATGACATGATAAAATGCAACACATAAGCAAATGACATGGCAACGACGGCGAATATCTGGTGGACACCTGGTGCATTGAAACCGGGGCGTTACAACCTGTTGTAGGCATGCCTGTTATTTCTGTTAAAATAGAAGATCATTGTTATCATGGCTTATGTGATATGGGTGCTAGTGCTAGTGCAATACCTCATTCCTTATATAAATAAATTATGCATGATATTGCACCTGCTGAGATAGAAGAAATAGATGTTACAATTAAGCTTGCCAATAGAGATACTATTTCACCAGTTGGGATTGTTAGAGATGTTGAAGTCTTGTGTGGGAAAGTTAAATATCCTGCTGATTTTCTTGTTCTTGGTTCCCCACAAGATGACTTTTGTCCCATTATATTTGGTAGACCCTTCTTGAATACTGTTAATGCTAAGATAGATTGCGAAAAAGATGTTGTTACTATTGGTTTGGGAGATATGTCTCATGAGTTTAATTTTGCTAAGTGTCGTAGACAACTCCATGATAAAGAATTGCCTAGTAAGGATGAAATTATTGGTCTTGCTTCTATTGTTGTGCCTCCTAATGATCCTTTAGAACAATATTTGCTAGACCATGAAAATGATATTTTCATGAATGAAAGTAGGGAAATAGATGAAGTATTCTTTAAGCAGGGTCCCATTTTGAAACACAACTTGCCTGTTGAAATCCTAGAGGATCCTCCTCCACCCAAGGGTGATCCCGTGTTTGAGCTTAAACCATTACCCGATACTCTTAAGTATGCTTATCTTGATGAAAAGAAGATATATCCTGTTATTATGAGTGCTAACCTTTCAGAGCAAGAAGACGAGAGATTATTGAAAACTCTGAAGAAGCACCGTGCTGCTATTGGATATACTCTTGATGATCTTAAGGGCATTAGTACCACTCTATGTCAACACAAAATAAAATTGGAAGATGACGCCAAACCAGTTATTGATCACTGACGTAGTTAAATCCTAAGATGAAAGAAGTGGTAAGAAAGGAAATACTAGAGCTCCTAGAGGCAGGTATAATTTATCCCGTTGTTGATAGTCAGTGGGTAAGTCCTGTCCATTGTGTCCCTAAGAAGGGAGGTATTACTGTCGTTCCCAATGATAAAGATGAATTGATTCCACAGAGAATTGTTACAGGTTATAGGATGGTAATTGATTTCCGCAAATTAAATAAAGCTACTAAAAAGGATCATTACCCTTTACCTTTTATTGATCAAATGCTAGAAAGATTATCCAAACATACACATTTTTGCTTTCTAGATGGTTACTCCGGTTTCTCTCAAATACCTATATCAGCAGAGGATCAAGAAAAGACCACTTTTACTTGCCCTTTCGGTACTTTTGCTTATAGACGTATGCCTTTTGGTTTATGTAATGCACCTGCTACCTTTCAAAGATGTATGATGGCTATATTCTCTGACTTCTGTGAAAAGATTTGTGAGGTTTTCATGGATGATTTTTCCGTTTATGGATCTTCTTTTGATGATTGCTTGAGAAACCTCGATCGAGTTTTCTAGAGATGTGAAGATACTAGTATTGTCTTGAATTGGGACAAGTGCCACTTTATGGTTAATGAAGGCATTGTCTTGGGGCATAAAATTTCTGAAAGAGGTATTGAAGTTGATAAAGCCAAATTTGATGCTATTGAAAAGATGTCATGTCCCAAGGACATTAAAGGTATAAGAAGTTTCCTTGGTCATGCCGGTTTTTATAGGAGGTTCATTAAGGACTTCTCTAAAATCTCTTGGCCTCTGACTAATCTATTACAAAAAAGGTATTCCTTTTGTCTTGGATGATGATTGTGTAGAAGCATTTGAAATACTTAAGAAAGCTTTGATTTCTGCACCTGTTGTTCAGCCACCTGATTGGAATTCACCCTTTGAAATTATGTGTGATTCTAGTGATTATGTTGTAGGTGTTGTTCTAGGACAAAGAGTTGATAAGAAACTAAATGTTATTCAATATGCTAGTAAAACTCTAGACAGTGCCCGGAGAAATTATGCTACTACTAAAAAAGAATTTTTAGCAGTTGTATTTGACTGTGATAAGTTCAGACCTTATATTGTTGATTCTAAAGTAACTATTCACACTAACCATGCTGCTATAAATATCTTATGGAAAAGAAATATGCTAAACCTAGACTTATTAGATGGGTTCTCTTGCTACAAGAATTTGATTTGCATATTATTGATAGAAAGGGAGCTGAGAACCCCGTTGCAGACAACTTGTCTAGGTTAGAGAATGTTCTTGATGACCCACTACCTATTGATGATAGCTTTCCTGATGAACAATTAGCTGTCATAAATGCTTCTCGTACTGCTCCATGGTATGTTGATTATGCTAATTACATTGTTGCTAAATTCATACCACCTAGTTTCACATACCAGCAAAAGAAAAAGTTTTTCTATGATATAAGACATTACTTCTGGGATGACCCACACCTTTATAAAGGAGTAGATGGTGTTATTAGACATTGTGTACCTGAGCGTGAACAGGAACAGATCCTACGCAAGTGTCACTCCGAGGCATATGGAGGACACCACGCTGGAGACAGAATTGCACATAAGGTATTGCAATCTGGTTTTTATTGGCCTACTCTCTTCAAAGATGCCAGTAAATTTGTCTTGTCTTGTGATGAATGTCAAAGAATTGGTAATATTAGTAGATGTCAAGAAATGCCTATGAATTATTATGTTGTTATTGAACCATTTGATGTTTGGGACTTTGATTATATGGGACCATTTACTTCCTCTAATGGGTATACACATATTTTAGTTGATGTTGATTACGTTACTAAGTAGGTAGAAGCTATTCCAACTAGTAGTGCTGATCATAACACCTCTATTAATATGCTTAAAGAAGTTATTTTTCCGAGGTTTGGAGTCCCTAGATACCTAATGACTGATGGTGGTTCACATTTTATTCATGGTGATTTCCGTAAAATGCTTGCTAAATATGATGTTAATCATATAATTGCATCTCCATATCACCCACAGTCTAGTGGTCAAGTAGAATTGAGTAATAGAGAGCTTAAATTAATTTTGCAAAAGGCTGTTAATAGATCTAGAAAGAATTGGTCCAAGAAACTTGATGATGCATTATGGGCTTATAGAACTGCATATAAAAATCCTATGGGTATGTCTCCATATAAAATGGTTTACGGAAAAGCATGTCACTTACCTCTCGAACTAGAACATAAGGCATATTGAGCTATTAAAGAGCTCAATTATGATTTCAAACTTGTCGGTGAGAAGAGGTTATTTGACATTAGCTCACTTGATGAATGGAGAACCCAAGCCTACGAAAATGCCAAACTGTTCAAAGAAAAAGTTAAAAGATGGCATGACAAAAGGATACAAAAGCATGAGTTTAATGTGGGTGATTATGTGATGCTTTTCAACTCTCGTTTAAGATATTTTGCAGGAAAACTTCTCTCTAAATGGGAAGGCCCTTACGTTATTGAGGAGGTCTATCGTTCCGGTGCCATAAAAATCAACAACTTCGAAGGCACAAATCCGAAGGTGGTGAACAGTCAAAGGATCAAACATTATATCTCAGGTAACCCCATAAATGTTGAAACTAATGTTATTGAAACCGTAACCCCGGAGGAATACATAAGGGACACTTTCTAGAACGTTTCAGACTCCGAAAAGGAATAGGTATGTGGTACGGTAAGTAAACCGACTCCAAAACAGTTCCAATAGCATTTTTCTCCATTTTGGAATATTTAAGAAAATAGGAAAATAAGAAGTAGTCCGGGAAAGACGAGGCATCCACGAGGGTGGAGGGTGCGCCCTACCCCCTAGGTGCGCCCCCTGCCTCGTGGGCACCTCGTGTGCCCTCCGGACTCTGTTTTCTTGCACGATACTTCTTTTGGTCGGTAAAAATTCATTATATAACCTCCCGTAGGTTTTGACCACTGTATCACGCAAATATCCTCTGTCTTTGTTTCGAGCTGTTTTTCTGACAGATCTAGATCACCATGGCGTCTTCAAGCGCTCCCAAGGACAAGTTTTTCGAGAAGGTCATTAACCCCTACCTCGCGGAGGTGCTGCAACACCCTCAAACCATTAAGATACGTGAGGGGGTGCTGCACATCCGCGATGTTGAGGGACCAAGGAGGACCGAAAGCGTGGAGACAAAACTCGAAGCAATGGAACAACAAGTTTTCAAGTGCCAAGGGATGGTGGAACATGGACTCAACTCCAACCACATGATGATCGTGGAATTCACCAACAACCACAAGCTGGACGCCAAGAACATTGGGGAAAACATCTTCAAGCTTCATGAGAAAATCGAGCACCTCCAAGCTCAGATCTATGACCTGCAGAACCAAAACTGTGAGTATGAATATAGATTCAAGAGGATGAGTTTGGCTGTAGATTTGAGGATTCCGGAGACTCGATCATCCTTCTATGATGGGGAGCCTATGCCTTGGAGGGTGGACGACAAGCCTACATCATCAACAACTCCATCATCACCACCTCCGAACAAGGGGACATAATCACTTGGGTATGGGCACTCCCCTTGGCAACTGCCAAGCTTGGGGGATTAGCCCCAGTATTGTATCACCATCACACTCCTATCTTTACTGTTTTTCTTAGTTCGATCCTTTTGGTAATATCTTGATCTATTAGAATAAAGTTTTAGTATGATTTAGTTTTGAGTTTTGCCTCATGATCCTTCTATGTAATCGAGTCCATGAGATATATATAATAAAGATTAGTGTTAAGTCAAGGGCTTTGCTATCTTGTTATGGTCTTGAGGGAATAAAACAAAGAATAAAAAGGAATGAAGAGATCATATTGATCTTGTGGAAAGTAATGACTTCACATATAAAAAGTATGATGAATAAAAGTTGTTGAGGGTTGGAAAACATAGTTTTGGTCATCGTTGCAATTAATAGGAAGTAATAAAGAAAGAGAGGTTCTCACATATAAATATACTATCTTGGACATCTTTTATGATTGTGAGCACTCATTAAAATATGACATGCTAAAGAGTTGATGTTGGACAAGGAAGACAACGTAATGGGTTATGTTTTCTTATATCTAAAATAAAGTATATTGTCATGGATCATCCAACATGTTGAGCTTGCCTTTCCCTCTCATGCTAGCCAAATTCCTTGCACCAAGTAGAGATACTACTTGTGCTTCCAAATATCCTTAAACCCAGTTTGCCATGAGAGTCCACCATATCTACCTATGGATTGAGTAAGATCCTTCAAGTAAGTTGTCATGTTGCATGCAATAAAAATTGCTCTCTAAATATGTATGACTTATTAGTGTGGAGAAAATAAGCTTTATACGATCTTGTGATATGGAAGCAATAAAAGCGATGGACTGCATAATAAAGGTCCATATCACAAGTGGCAATATAAAGTGACGTTCTTTTGCATTAACATTTCGTGCATCCAACCATAAAAGCACATGACAACCTCTGTTTCCCTCTGCGAAGGGCCTATCTTTTACTTTTTGTCTTATACCTTATGTAAGAGTCATGGTGATCTTCACCTTTCCTTTTTACATTTTATCCTTTGGCAAGCACCTCGTGTTGGAAAGATCCTGATATGTATATCCAATTGGATGTGAGTTAGCATGAACTATTATTGTTGACATTACCCTTGAGGTAAAAAGTTGGGAGGCAACACTATAAGCCCCTATCTTTCTCTGTTTCCGATTAAAACTCCATACCCATAAGTATTGCGTGAGTGTTAGCAATTGTGAAAGACTAAATGATAGTTGAGTATGTGGACTTGCTGAAAATCTCTTATATTGACTCTTTCCTATGTTATGATAAATCGCAATTGCTTCAATGACCAAGATTGTAGTTTGTTAGTTTTCAATGAAGTTTCTGATTCATACTTGACATTGTGAATAGATTGTTACTTTAAGCATAAGAAATCATATGAAAAAATATATGTTGCTGTTATAAGAATGATCATGATGCCCTCATGTCCATATTTTATTTTATCGACACCTCTATCTCTAAACATGTGGACATATTTTTCGATATCGGCTTCCGCTTGAGGACAAGCGAGGTCTAAGCTTGGGGGAGTTGATATGTCCATTTTGCATCATGCTTTTATATTGATATTTATTGCATTAGGGGCTGTTATTACACGTTATGTCACAATACTTATGCCTATTCTCTCTTATTTTACAAGGTTTACATGAAGAGGGAGAATGCTGGCAGCTGGAATTCTGGGCTGGAAAAGGAGGAAATATTAGAGACCTATTCTGCACAGCTCCAAAAGTCCTGAAACTCCACAAAAGTAATTTTTGGAATTAATAAAAATATTGGTGAAAGAATCAACGTCAGGTGGCCCACACCCTGTCCACGAGGGTGGGGGCGCCCCCCTAGGGCGCGCCCCCTGCCTCGCGGGCCCCCTGGCAGCCTTCCGGTGACCATCTTCTGCTATATGAAGTCTTTTACCCTAGAAAAAATCATAAGAAGGCTTTCGGGACAAAACTCCGCCGCCACGAGGCGGAACCAATCTAGGGCTCCGGCGGGGCTGTTCTGCCGGGTAAACATCCCTCTGGGAGGGGGAAATCATCACCATCATCATCACCAACGATCCTCTCATCGGGAGGGGGTCACTCTCCATCAACATCTTCACCAGCACCATCTCCTCTCAAACCCTAGTTCATCTCTTGTATCCAATCTTTGTCTCAAAACCTTAGATTGGTACTTGTGGGTCACTAGTAGTGTTGATTACTCCTTGTAGTTGATGCTAGTTGGTTTATTTGGTGGAATATCATATGTTCAAATCCTTAATGCATATTAATACTCCTCTAATTATGAACATGAATATGCTTTGTGAGTAGTTACATTTGTTCCCGAGGACATGGGAGAAGTCTTGCTATTAGTAGTCATGTGAATTTGGTATTCGTTCGATATTTTGATGAGATGTATGTTGTCTCTCCTCTAGTGGTGTTATGTGAATGTCGACTACATGACACTTAATCATTGTTTGGGCCTAGAGGAAGGCATTGGGAAGTAATAAGTAGATGGTGGGTTGCTAGAGTGACAGAAGGTTAAACCCTAGTTTATGCATTGCTTCCTAAGGGGCTGATTGGGATCCACATGTTTCATGCTATGGTTAGGTTTACCTTAATACTTCTTTTGTAGTTGCGGATGCTTGCAATAGGGGTTAATCATAAGTGGGATGCTTGTCCAAGAAAGGGCAGTACCCAAGCACCGGTCCACCCACATATCAAATTATCAAAGTAACGAATGCGAATCATATGAGCGTGATGAAAACTAGCTTGACGATAATTCCCATGTGTCCTCGGGAGCGCTTTTCTCTATATAAGAATTTGTCCAAGATTGTCCTTTGCTACAAAAAGGATTGGGCCGCCTTGCTGCACCTTATTTACTTTCATTGCTTGTTACCCGTTACGAATTACCTTATCACAAAACTATCTGTTACCGATAATTTCAGTGCTTGCAGAGAAAACCTTACTGAAAACCGCTTGTCATTTCCTTCTGCTCCTCGTTGGGTTCGACACTCTTACTTATCGAAAGGACTATGATAGATCCCCTACACTTGTGGGTCATCACCGGGAAGTTTGGATATACACGTCGACGGTGCCGAGAGCAGTAAACTCTTGCTCCGAAAAGGCCGGGGCGCGCAGGGTCTCCTTTAGGCATCGGTGATTCATTGCACTCTCCACCTTGGAGTTAGTAACAGACATCTCATATGGATCCTCATGAGGTGGACGAGACGGCGTCACCCCTGTATGCACCCTCATCCTAGTTGCCGAGTTCGTCACCGCATTGGCCGCGGCTCGGCCTGCTGGGATCTTTGGTACGGTTCGCCATATACCTCTCCTGAGATGATAGAAGGAGGAGGAAAGTGACAATTCGGCTTTATGCTTAGACATGAGTAACGAATATACCTCTTTGATGGTGGAGCGGGCTCAGCGGCGCTCCCGGTCTCCTTTTGTTTCACACGCTCACCCCGCGAAGGAGTTGTTTTCCTTTTGACTGACCGTGCCTGGGTATGGCTCACTAAGCGTCGATCATGTGCCACATGGTCCGGTACGGAGGATAAGTTATCAGAGAAAGTGTTTCCCTTTCTAAATGATTTCCTAACACTTACCTTGACAAAGGAATAGAGATCGGGGTAGTCAGCCATAAGGGCTACCTCCGAGCCGGCAAGGCTCGCCTGGTAATAAACTCCATCTTCAAATTCTATAAATATATCCGGATCCTCATGAAATCTGGGGTCTTCATGGCGAGCATGGTCCTCTGGTTGAGGAGGAGGGCAATGGATGTTCTCGACTACCTTCCTCCATGACTATTTTGAAGCAACCAGAGTATTCAATTAAATGCATCTCAATAATAAAAAAAGGTGTTGAATGACTAAACTTACCCAGTCAATGGGGTGTACATGGAGAAACCTTCCCGACAATTTAAATGGCGAAGTCTTCTTCTTCCCCTTTATAAAGCTCCACCAGCATGGCGGCCCGTGCGGCATGGTTATCCGGACCCTTTCACATGTAGCGAGACGCGTCATCCTGCCCGTTGTAGTTCCATAAAGGAGGTACTCTAGATTGAAGAGGCTGGATGCATCGGTTTATCGCAATGCCCATGACTTCAACGATGGAGAGTCCAGAATGGGTCAACAATCTGACCTTGCTCATCAATATCATCACTTCCGCACTGTCCTCTTGTCTAGAGGACTTGGGGCACCAGTTGAATAGCTTATTCAAGGGAGCGCTGGAGAATTCGGGAAGATAGTGCCGAACAGGGTCCGGAAGAGGAAGATCCTCAATGTAAAACCATTCCAAATACCATTCTTTGGACCCCCTCTTCGGAGTCCCAACTGGGTAACCAGATCCGGCTATGCGCCTTACTTTGGTGCTGCCCACTTCAAATATAGACCCTCCGCCTTGGTGGCGGGGGACGAGGCAAAATAACTTTTTCCATAGTTTGAAAGAGCCTCGCAGCCTAGAAATAATTCACAGAGGGCGACAAAGCCAGAAATATGCAGAATGGAACCTGGTGTGAGGTTGTGCAGTTGGATTCCGTAATATTCCAATAGACCCCTGAGGAAGGGGTGGATCAGGAATCCTATGCCCCTCAGAAGGAACGAGATGAAGCACACCCTCTCCCCTTGGCTGGGGTTGGGGAAATTCTCTGCCAATGCACCATCGCCCATAGAAGTTAATCCTTCTTGTACATAGACTAGATCCGCGAGGGGAAGATATCCTTGCGTCTGGAAACGATTGAGCTGAAGATGGGATACAGAACAACTTTGCCAATCCCCCTATTGAGGGCCATGAGGACGCGAGGAGGAGCCAGGGACACTAGCCATGGTTTGAGATTTTTTTTCGTGGTTTGCTCTGTTACTCTTGGGGCGATGTGAGATAGTGTTTGTATCTAACATCGTTATATAAATGCCGCCCATGCCTATTAAAGGGTTAAAATGTAAAAAGGTAATGGACCGTTTGCATTCGCTCAAACGCATGGAAATTGAGGCGACGACAGGAAGGAATCATGAAGACTGGACATAGAAGCCGATGCCAGACTATCGTCAATCCAGAGTATGGTGGAGAACTTGCCTTTCAAAGCCGAAGTCTTATATCCGCATACTACATCATTGTTGAAGGCAAGTTCGGGGGCTACTGAGGGAGTCCTGGATTCGGGGGTCCTCAGGTGTCCAGCCCAGGTATGGTCTGGTTTGGATGGGCCGTACGAGATCAAGCTGAAGACCATCTAACGTGTCCGGGTGGGACTTCTCCATACGTGAACGGCAAGATAGAGTCCGGGTGTATCGCTTCCTTCTCTGGTGAGCCGACCTTGTACAAACCCTAGGCCCCTCCGGTGTGTATATATATTGGAGGGGTTAGTCCATAGAGGCTATCCTCATTACCATCATCAGAATATTCATAAGCTAGACATCTAGGATTTAGCCACCACGATCTCGAGGTATATCAACTCTTGTAATCTCTATACTCTTCGAATATGATCAAGCAGGAGTAGGGTTTTACCTCCTTTAAGAGGGCCCGAACCTGGGTAAACATTGTGTCCCATGGTCCCTATTACCATCGATGCTTAGACGCATAGCTTGGGCCCCCCTACCCGAGATCCACCGGTTTTGACACCAACAGGGGGCACCCAAAGCACATCAATTGTCTTAGCCATGTACGGTGCCCCCCCCCCTCCACCGTTTACTCCTTCGATCATATTGTCATAGTGCTTATGCGAAGCCCTACGCGGATCACTTCACCAACACTGTTAGCACGTCGTCGTGCTGATGGAAATCATCGACTCCTTTGTGCCTCTACTGGATCAAGAGTTTGAGGGTGTAGGACCTTGAAGTATGTCTAGAGGGAGGGTGATTAGACTACTTGACCAATTAAAAACTTAACCTTTTCCCAATTTTAGACTTTGGCAGATTTTAGCTATCTTTGGACAAGTCAAGCAATCATCACACAATTCAAGCAAGCATGCAAAGATTATATAGGCAGCGGAAATTAAAGCATGCAACTTGCAAGAAAGTAAAGGGAAGGGTTTGGAGGATTCAAACGCAATTGTAGACACCGATGTTTTTGGCGTTGTTCCAATAGGTGGTGCTATCGTACATCCACGTTGATGGAGACTTCAACCCACGAAGGGTAACGGTTGCGCGAGTCCACGGAGGGCTCCACCCACGAAGGGTCCATGAAGAAGCAACCTTGTCTATCCCACCATGGCCGTCGCCCACGAAGGACTTGCCTCACTAGCGGTAGATCTTCACGAAGTAGGCGATCTCCTTGCCCTTACAAACTCCTTGGTTCAACTCCACAATCTTGTCGGAGGCTCCCAAGTGACACCTAGCCAATCTAGGAGACACCACTCTCCAAGAAGTAACAAATGGTGCGTTGGTGATGAACTCCTTGCTCTTGTGCTTCAAATGATAGTCTCCCCAAAACTCAACTCTCTCTCATAGGATTTGGATCTGGTGGAAAGAAGATTTGAGTGGAAAGCAACTTGGGGAAGGCTAGAGATCAAGATTCATATGGTAGGAATGGAATATCTTGGCCTCAACACATGAGTAGGTGGTTCTCTCTCAGAAATGGTAAGTTGGAAGTGTAGGTTTGTTCTGATGGCTCTCTCTCCGAATGAAGAGGAGGTGGAGGGGTATATATAGCCTCCACACAAAATCTAACCGTTACACACAATTTACCAAACTCGGTGGGACCGAATCAACAAACTCGGTCGGACCGATTCAGTAAACCTAGTGACCGTTAGTGATTTCGGTGGGACCGACATGCAACTCGATAGGACCGATATGGTTAGGGTTAGGGCATAACATAATCTCGGTAAGACCGATTACACAAACTCGGTGAGACCGATTTTTGTAATTAGCTAACCAGAGAGTTGGTCAGGTAAACTCGGTGGGACCGATTCGCTCTTTTCGGTGAGACCGAAATGTTACGAAAGGGAAACAGAGAGTTTACATTGCAATCTCGGTGGGACCGATCGCTCACTTCGGTTAGACCGAAACGTTACGAAGGGAAACAGAGAGATTACAATCCCATCTCGGTGAGACCGAGATCCCTATCGGTGAGACCGATTTGCCTAGGGTTTGTGGCAGTGGCTATGACATTTGAACTTGGTGGCGTCGGATAGAAAGTATCGGTGTGACCAATTTTGACTTTAGGTTTAGGTCATATGAGGATGTGAGAAAGTAGTTGAGAGTATTTGGAGCATAACACTAAGCACTTGAAGCAAGAGGCTCATTAAGCAACACCTCATCCCTCCTTGATAGTATTGGCTTTTCCTATAGACTCAATGTGATCTTGGATCACTAAAATGTAAAAAGAAGAGTCTTGAGCTTTTTAGCTTGAGCCAATCCTTTGTCCTTGATATTTTGAGGGATCCACTTTCATCATCCATGCCATGCCATTCATTGAGCTTTCCTGAAATAATAGTCTTGGAATAGCATTAGCTCAATGAGCTATATGTTGTTATGAATTACCAAAACCACCTAGGGATAGTTGCACTTTCAATCTCCCTCTTTTTGGTAATTGATGACAACATATAGATCAAAGCTTCGACAAATGATAATAAGATTGAAAAACATCGTCGCTTTGAGAAGTATGTGATAAGCAAGAGCTCCCCCTAAATTTGTGCATAGTTTAAAATTTGCTTTGGACTGCAAATGCACAAGGAATTAGGCTCATGGGTTACTCTTCCATGTCACATACATCTTGGTGGAGCGCTCAAAATAATAAAGATTGAATACATGCACTCATCACCAAGCAAAGTGAATGATCATATAAGGATAGGTAAGATAATATCATCAAACAGGCATAAGTGTAGCTTATGATCAAACACATGATCATCAATGTCTCACAGATAATAGCATCGTATCTCAAGCAATCAAAAGCAAACAAAGTTTAACCACCAAAGCAAGAGAGAATAAAAGCAACTCTCTCTCTCTCTCTCGAAGCCTATGATCTATACATTTTTCTCCCCCTTTGGCAACAAGTTACCAAAAAGTTCATAGAAAATGCATAGTGCTAGATCAACTCTCAGGCTTGATCTTCAGGTGGTGGTGTCCGGAGAACTCCAAGAACGAAGGCTTCAGTCGATGTAGATGGAGCTGGAGGAGTTGGTGCTGGAGCTGGTTGCCCTAGAGCTGTAGGAGTTGTTGCTGGTGCAGATGATGTGGCTCTAGTGTCTGTCACAGGCACTGCAGCTGACCTCTGAGCTCTAGGCACTCTGGCAAATGCATCAGTGGTTGTCTTGCCCTTTCTCTCATGTATGTGATCCTGAAGCTGCTCCACAACTGACTGAATCTCAGTTACTTTGACATCTAGATCATAGAATTTTTGTTCCATGATTCTTTCCAGGCTCTCCTGGTTTTGAGTTAGGGTGGCCAACCCTTTCTCAATCCTCAGTGTTGATGCTATCAAGTAACCAAGTTGCTCCTGCTTGTTCTTCAAAAAGTACTCAGATGCCTCCTCTTGAGTTGGCATCTTGGCAGCCTTCTCTTTCCTTGCCTTCTCCTTCTTCTCTTGAGCTTGCACTGATGATGGTTCATTCTCATTCATTACAACTTGATTGTCCTCAAAGTCTGGATAGAGAGCAAAGTGCTCTTTATCCAACAGATATTTTCCTGTGCCCATCTTTGAGTTAATCAACTCCTGAATCTGTGGGGCATATCCACAACTTCTCTTTTGGTTTGCTGCAGTCCTCTTAATAGTCTCTACCATAAGGCTCATGACCTTGAATTTCTTTGGCACATCAAATATGTGTAGCAAGTTTATTGCATGCCCTCTGATCATGCTCTGGTCACCTGACTTGGTCAAAAGAGTGTGCCTTAGGATCCAGTTGATCGTAGGCAGCCCTGACAGAAGAAAATGGACTGACCCAAACGAGAAAGTCTCAAGAGCTTTGTCTGGGATCTCCTTGTACATATGTGACATAGTATTGTGTCCCATCTTCTTCTTGGCATAGACATCCAAGTCATCTTCACTCTCCTTGGGGGCATTGATCAGACTTTCCCATTCCTCTATGGTTGACTGGTACCTTGTACCTTCTGACATCCAAACTATCCTCCCATCTGGATAGAAGTGTGCTGTGGAGTAGAATTGCATAATGAGTTCATCATTCCAGTTGGTGAGCTTCTGCCCAACAAAATCTGCAACTCCACAAGCAACAAAACTGTCATACACTCCAGGATAGTGTTCTTCATTCTCCTTCATGTAGGTCCAGTCGACCCACCTCATATCACACACTATGGGCTTCTTGTCCAACAAGATTGTCTCATAGAAGTCCTGTTGTTCCTTTGTATGGAACCTGTAATCAACAGCAGTCCTTCTCCTGGTGGCATATGGATCTGTCATTCTCCATAGCCTCAACACTGAGTCTCTCCTGATATTCATGTCCTCAGCCACAGGATGAGCATCATTGTGGTCTGGAATCTTGGGTTTGAGCTTCCTTAGGACCTGCCCTTCTTCATCTTCGTTAGCAGCAACATCAGGCATTGGGGCCTTGTTCTTATCAGCTGCTGGTATACTCCTGGTATTCCTCTTTGGTGCAATCTTGGGCTTGGGGGCAGCTTTGGGTGCTTCTTTGGGCTTTGATGTTGCAGCCCCTGACTTTATAGCATCTCCCATTAGCTTTTGTGCCTTGGGTGCTGGTGCAGCAACCTCTTCTTCCTCTTCCATCATGGAAGGTTGACCAACAACTCTGGCCATGGTCTTTTTGACCCTTTCTTTCCTTTTCTTTCCTTCAGCAGTAGCAGGCTCTTTGGGTTGGGATTCCAAAGGAACTTGAGTGGAGACTATGGCTTTGGACATTGGTTGTCTTCATGCAGGCCTTTTGATCTTCATGCCTGGCTTTACTGCAGTTGAGCTGTACTCCTTATTGAGCTCTATTTTCTTGGAAGTAGCCTCATCTTCTTCTACTATATAATCCGCATCCTCAGATTCTGAGGTCTTCTTCTTTCTTGTCCTTGTGGTAGCTTTAGGCAGATTGCTTGGAGTGCTTCTGCTCCCTTCATCTGAGCTGCTAGAGGGACTAGTGCCCTCACTCATGTGAATCTTCTCTTCTGACTTGTTCTGGCTGTCACTTTGGTCTGACATGCTACAAATCACTGACTGCTGACCCTGTGAATAGTTATAGATGAGATAGAATGGATGAGCATCACAAAATGCAGAGATTTTTGCAAAAGAATGATTCAAAAATTCAGTTTTAGTTTTCCACAGAAAGCATTTCAGATCAACCAATTTTCAAACTCGGCGATACTGAAGCAGTTTTGGAACCTAAACTGGTGAACTGGTAGGACCGAGTCACAGTTCAGTGGCACCAAGACTAATAGAGTTTCACAAAGTTTTAAAATCGGTCACACCGATTAGCAATTCTCGGTCAGACCGAGAGTTACTAGTGCAATGGCGTTAGCCAAATCGGTGGGACCGAGTTTTTCAACTCGGTGGGTCCGAGATGGTTTCGGCGGAAACCTAACCCTAAATTTTCAAATCGCATCTATTCTAAGGATTGTATTGACTGGATAGGAGTGTTTCAATCGTGGCAAGATGCATAATGAACACAATGTGCTAGGAATCAGACGAGGATAGCACTGTGATCGCGTCCATACCCTAGCTTGGCGATGAACTCGCTACGGCGGCAACGGCAGGGTGAATTTCGTTGATGGCGGCAACGGCGGGGGTGAATTCCATTGACGGCGGCGGAGACCAGCTGCAGGAGGCGGCTGGCGACGAGGAGACAATCCGTAGACCTAGTAGGCAGAGCGAGCTGAGCGCGGGCGAGGAGTTTCGGAGAAAGTTTTCCAAAATTTTGCCCGTGAGTATAAATAGCCCGACCCTGTCGGTGTGACCGAGTGTAACAACTCGGTGGCACCAAGATGCATAACTGTATACAGTTACAGCAACTCGGTGTGACCGAAAAGTTCAAATCGGTTGCACCGAGATTGAAAACCTAGATCGACTTAGTGATCTCGGTACGACCAAAATGGATGAATCGGTCAGACCGAGAATCACAAAGAAGTTTTGGAAGTTTAAGTCTATGACGAATCGGGGACTCCGAGTGCTCCTCACATAGAGTGGTTCGAATCTGACTTGATCAAATTTTGTGATGTAGCATGAATAGAGTTTGAGACGAGAAAAAAGCATAGATAGCTAGAGAAGGTTCTTAGGCATTCTTGTCCATCCACTTGGCAAAAAGAAAAACAACCCAAACAATCAAAGCAACAAGTGGATGTCCTCGAATGAGAGAAATATGCAACCAACATGCTCACACAATAGAATGGCAAATGAAATATGTGGCAAAGCATGCACAACCAATTCTAGCATCTATCAAACAATTGGCGATGACTAGGTCATCTATATATGAGTATATTGACTTAGGAGTCAAATGAGAACATTTGATCATAGGTCATACTCATTGTTTAAGCTCAAGTGGGGTTACCACTTTTACATAATGCATTGATGTGTTCACACCATTAGAGTTGCTTTGACTCAATTCTTAGAGTTAATCTCCCCCTAGATGTGAGATCCCCTTTTAGAGGGATGAACTAACCTTGGGTTTTGTCGATGATGACTTCATGTAGGTGTTGAAGATGTAGATGCTCAATGTTGATGTAGATCATTTGGAGCAATCCTTTGGAGTGAGTTGCACTTTCAACATACCTACATGGGTTAGTCCCACAAGGAACAAACAAGAATATCCATAGAAATAGAGTGATGCACACACAAGATGATGTCCATGAAATCATTAGGTTACCTTGTCCCTTGCCTTACCAACATGAGGGTTTGTGACTCCTTGAACTAGTGCAAGATGTGGAAGTTGATTGCACTTGTCCTTTCCATAATGATATGAGTGAAGAATGTTGGCGGAGTCACCCTCAAGAACTCTCTAGTTCTTCTTCTTCGGGATCCACATCATCTTGATGGGAATCCTTGGAGTTGTAGTCGTACTTGATGAAGTAGAACTTGACGTAGTCTTGGGAACCCACTTGACCAAGGCCTTAGGTGCTTCTTCAAATGCATCAATCTCCTCTTGAAGCTTGTCCTTGCCTTTGTTCTTGTGGTCTTGTGGTGGAAGATCATCTTGTACTTGTGTTCCCTTGAAGGAAGTAGGATCATACTTCTCTTGTTGAGGAACAAACTTCGTCTAGGGGTATTGATCTTCTTCCCACTCAACTCCATTGGCATTGAACTTTCGTTCAAAACCAACACCTTGATTCTTCCGGTGCCTTCCTTGCTTGCGCACAATTTCCTCGAATTGCTTACTCCCGGCAAGGCTCTTGTATACACATTTCTCTATAATTCCCTTCAATAAGCTATTTTCTTGCTCAAGTGTAACTTGGCTAAGAGAATCATTAGTGGAATCAAGAGAACTACTAGAAGCAATAATATTGGATTTGGCATTATTATTATTGTTACTACTAGAGGAAGGATCTTTCTTGTACTTGTTACTAGATTTGACTTGAGGCATGTAAGTAGATAAGAGTAAACGCTTGGCAATGTAAGAAGAACTTTTCTTATGAAGATCATCATTGATTGCTTTTAAGAACTCATGCTCTTGCTCAAGATTGAGCTTTTCAAAGCGTAACTTCTCATGAGCCCTTAAAAGTTCTCGATGATCTTCGAAGATAGTTTCATGAGCTAACTTAAGAGTGTTTAGTTCTTTAGTTAGAAGCTCAATCTTCTCCTTATCATTGTCATTCGTTTTATCTTGATTAGCATGATTAATTGACGTTTCATCATAGTATTCATCACTAGAGTTGTCAATAAGTAAATCATCATCACCTAGCAAGTCATCTTCATCACTATTGAAATCAACATACTCGGGATGTGTTACCTTTGGACCTTTGGCCATGAAGCATCTTCCAATTCCTTCATTTGGTGAGTCAAATATGTCGTAGGAGTTGGTTGACACAAGTGCTAGACCGGCAACACCTTCATCTTGAGTATAATCGGAGTCGGAGTGATAGCTTCTCTCGGAGTGATGGTCGGAGTCGGAGCCGGATACCCATTCACTAACATGAGCTTGATGTCTTCGTTTTGTGTAGCTCTTTGATGACTTGTCCTTCCTTTCTGAATCCTTGCTTCTCCGTGAGGGTCTTCATTCATAACGATCATCTCTACTCCTCCTCTCTCTTGGTGGTGATTCTTCTCTTTTGCTTCTTCTTTTTGGAGAATCTTCTCTTCTTTTGTAGGGTGTCGTACACTCATTGGAATAGTGTCCGGGTCTCCCACAATTGTAGCAGTTTCGCTCTCGACTAGAAGATCTTTTGTCATTGTAGGACCTTGACTTAGAGCTTCTTTCTTTCCTTCTACTCTTGTAGAATTTGTTGAAGTTCTTCACCATTAAGCTCAATTCTTCATTGAAGGTTTGTTTCTCACTTGATGATGTGGGGGCTTCACATGAGGCTTTGTAAGCACCACTTGACTTGTTGTGAAGTTCCTCCTTATCCTTGAGTGACATGTCATGAGCAACAATTCTTCCAATGACTTCCGTTGGCTTGAGATCTTTGTAGTTTGGCATCATTTGGATCAATGTGCACACGGTATCATACTTTCCATCCAATGCTCTTAGGATCTTCTTGATGATGAATCTGTCGGTCATCTCTTCACTCCCTAAGCCGGCAATCTCATTTGTGATAAGAGCAAGCCTAGAGTACATTTCAGTGACACCTTCACCATCCTTCATTTTGAACTTGTCAAGATGACTTTGGAGCACATCCAACTTGGATTCCTTGACGGAGTCGGTACCTTCATGCATATCAATCAAAGTATCCCAAATTTCCTTTGCATTCTCAAGACCGCTGATTTTGTTGAATTCTTCGGGGCACAAGCCATTGAAGAGGATATCACAAGCTTGAGCGTTGTATTGCAGCATCTTCAATTCATCCAGATTAGCTTCGTGGTTCGGCTCTCTCCCATCAAAGAATTCACCTTGCAAGCCAATACAAACAATAGCCCAAACGACGGGGTTATGTCCGAGAATATGCATTTTCATCTTATGCTTCCAACTAGTAAAATTTGAACCATCAAAGTAAGGACCTCTACGGTGATAATTTCCCTCGCTAGATGCCATACTCTCCTAGGTTGTGAAACCAAGGCTATGACCACCAAAAGCTATGGAAATCAAAGCAAATGGAGACCAAAGCTCTGATACCACTTGTAGGACCTTGAAGTATGTCTAGAGGGGGGGTGATTAGACTGCTTGACCAATTAAAAACTTAACATTTTCCCAATTTTAGACTTTGGCAGATTTTAGCTATGTTTGGACAAGTCAAGCAATCATCACACAATTCAAGCAAGCATGCAAAGAGTATATAGGCAGCGGAAATTAAAGCATGCAACTTGCAAGAAAGTAAAGGGAAGGGTTTGGAGGATTCAAACACAATTGGAGACACGGATGTTTTTGGCGTGGTTCCGATAGGTGGTGCTATCGTACATCCACGTTGATGGAGACTTCAACCCACAAAGGGTAACGGTTGCGCGAGTCCACGGAGGCTCCACCCACGAAGGGTCAATGAAGAAGCAACCTTGTCTATCCCACCATGGCCGTCGCCCACGAAGGACTTGCCTCACTAGCGGTAGATCTTCACGAAGTAGGCGGTCTCCTTGCCCTTACAAACTCCTTGGTTCAACTCCACAATCTTGTCGGAGGCTCCCAAGTGACACCTAGCCAATCTAGGAGACACCACTCTCCAAGAAGTAACAAATGGTGTGTTGATGATGAACTCCTTGCTATTGTGATTTAAATGATAGTCTCCCCAACACTCAACTCTCTCTCATAGGATTTGGATCTGGTGGAAAGAAGATTTGAGTGGAAAGCAACTTGGTGAAGGCTAGAGATCAAGATTCATATGGTAGGAATGGAATATCTTAGCCTCAACACATGAGTAGGTGGTTCTCTCTCAGAAATGGTAAGTTGGAAGTGTAGGTTTGTTCTGATGGCTCTCTCTCCGAATGAAGAGGAGGTGGAGGGGTATATATAGCCTCCACACAAAATCTAACTGTTACACACAATTTACCAAACTCGGTGGGACCGAATCAACAAACTCGGTCGGACCGATTCAGTAAACCTAGTGACCGTTAGTGATTTCGGTGGGACCGACATGCAACTCGGTAGGACCGATATGGTTAGGGTTAGGGCATAACGTAATCTCAGTAAGACCGATTGCACAAACTCGGTGAGACCGATTTTGGTAATTAGCTAACCAGAGAGTTGGTCAGGTAAAGTCGGTGGGACCGATTTGCTCTTTTCGGTGAGACCGAAATGTTATGAAAGGGAAACAGAGAGTTTACATTGCAATCTCGATGGGACCGATCGCTCACTTTGGTTAGACCGAAACGTTACGAAGGGAAACAGAGAGATTACAATCCCGTCTCGATGAGACCGAGCTCCCTATCAGTGAGACCGATTTGCCTAGGGTTTGTGGCAGTGGCTATGACATTTGAACTCGGTGGCGCCGGATAGAAAGTATCGGTGTGACCGATTTTGACTTTAGGTTTAGGTCATATGAGGATGTGAGAAATTAGTTGAGGGTATTTGGAGCATATCACTAAGCACTTGAAGCAAGAGGATCATTAAGCAACACCTCATCCCTCCTTGATAGTATTGGCTTTTCCTATAGACTCAATGTGATCTTGGATCACTAAAATGTAAAAAGAAGAGTCTTGAGCTTTTTAGCTTGAGCCAATCCTTTGTCCTTGATATTTTGAGGGATCCACTTTCATCATCCATGCCATGCCATTCATTGAGCTTTCCAGAAATAATAGTCTTGGAATAGCATTAGCTCAATGAGCTATATGTTGTTATGAATTACCAAAACCACCTAGGGATAGTTGCACTTTCAGAGGAACGTCATCAAGCTGAACATGTGTAGAACTCGGAGGTGTCGTACGTTCGGTACTTGATCGGTTGATTTGAGAAGACGTTCGACTACATCAACCGCGTTAAGTTAACACTTTCGCTTTCGGTCTACGAGGGTACGTGGACACACTCTCCCCTCTCGTTGCTATGCATCTCCTAGATAGATCTTGCATGAGCGTAGGAATTTTTTTGAAATTGCATGCTAAGTTTCCCAACAATCGGAACCAAGAGCAAAAGTCTTCCGTGTGAACCATTGTTTGTGAATCTCTTAAACTCTACTCCTTAATTTCTTGCATGTACATGATCTTTACTTTTTATTGCCTATGTTGGGAATCTTGCATGGAAAAACAAAAAAATTCTACGCACACGCAATGATCTTCCCATGGAGATGCATAGCAACTAGGGGGAGAGTGTGTATACGTACCCTCGCAGACCATAAGCGGAAGTGCTTCACAACGCGGTTGATGTAGTCGAACTTTCTTCATGATCCACTGATCGAGTACTGAACGTACGGCACCTCCAAGTTTTGCACACGTTCAGCTCGGCGACGTCCCTCACCTTCTTGATCCATTAAGACGTCGAGGTAGTAGATGAGTTCCGTCAGCACGACGACATGGTGAAGGTGATGGTGAAGTGATCTCCGCAGGGCTTCGCCTAAGCACTACGAAAATATGACCGGGGGAGTAAACGATGGAGGGGGGCGCCGCACACGGCTAGGCAATTGTCTGGTGTGTGCTAGGGGCACCCCCACATATATATAGGTGGGGGGGGAGGGTGAAAGGACATGCGGTGCGCCCATCTATGGTTTTGGTAATTGATGACATTCTCTATGGACTAATGGTTGCATTGAGATATATTGGAAGGATTTGTCCATAGGCATTTCTTGAAGTCCATGTGTTGGTTTCAAGGAGTTTATGAGTTGACCAAGGTGTTATTAAGGAATTATCCAAAGATTGGTCGTGGGAGTGTTGAGCTTATTGCAAGCATGTCTTGAAGAAGAAGATTGTGTGATCATTCATGTTAACCTTCAAGACATCATCCAAATGAAGAGAGTTGGAAAGATTCAAGGTTGATCAATACTAAGTCAAGAGTGAATCAAGTTGATCAACTCACAAATCATAGAAGATGTACCAAGAGGGATCAAGTGATCCCATGGTATGGTAAGCATTGTCCATTGCGCTTTGTGTACCAACCCATGGTCTATGTGAGAGCTCTGTGTGGGGTTAGGTACGTGTTCATGGGCATGCGTCAAGAGGAAGATATCACTCAACCCATGGAGAGGATGACATCAAGTGGTGATTGTCATCAAGATTGCCGTGTGCAAGTTCAAGTGGAGCATCACAAAGAGATCAAGTGCTCGAAGCTTGCCATCCATTGTGGTGTCAATGGACTTGTGAAGATGTGCTGAAGAGTGGCTCACCCATAGTGGAGTATGGGGGGCAATCATCTAGTCTTCATTGACCCAACGCAATCAAGAAAGGTGGTCCATCTCGAGGAGGACAAAATCGTCATCATCTAGATCAAGTGGATCATGCGCAAGGCAAAGGTTTGCCCTTGATAGGTTTTCTATTTTTCCGGTCTCATGGTGGTAGTTGGGAGACCGGGTTACAGGATCGATTGCCATACTATCAAGGGGGGCTCTCGTTGATTAGCTTGATCGTCGTCCGTAGAGAGCTCAAACCATTGCATCCTTGCATCATCTTTCTTGGTTCTTGTTTGGTTCTCTTTGTGAGTCTTAGAGCTTATGGTCATCTTGATGACAAGCTCGAGTTCATCAAAAACGGAGTTCACTTGCATCTTCTATGATGTTTTCGATGTTGGAGGTTATGCCGGTTCTTCTATGTTGGAGGTTTCACTCCTCTATATCCTAGGCATACCTCCCCTGCCTCTTCTGCCTCTATATGATGTTTTCGATGTTGGAGGTTATGTCGTTGTTTTGATGCTACTCGTTGTCTTTATCCAACAAGCTTGAGTTTGCTCAATTCGGAGCTCATTTGGAGAAGTTATGACAGTTCTGGTTTTATTATATCCTTCTGCTATCTTTAGCTGCGATATGAAGGCAGCCAAGTGCTAAAGCCTCTGTGGCGTGTGGTAGTGCTGCTCAAGGGAGCGGTAGTACCATAGGGGCCAGCGGTAGTACCGCTCCTGGTGAGCGGTAGTACCGCTGCCTCCAGCCGTGACGCTGATGCTTGCGGAAGTAGGCGCGGATGTAATTTTTTACATCCGCCCTTACGCGGTAGTACCGCTCCCTGTGAGCGGTAGTACCGTGTCAGCTTTCTACTCGAAGCTAGCTCCAGCGGATGTAGGCGCGGTAGTAACTTTTTACGTCCGTGGATGCGCGGTGGTACCGCTATCCCCAGCGGTAGTACCGCTACCTCACTGTGTATATTGTCGTGTGCTGCACCTGTGTGGCCGTTGAATACTACCCCCGCGGTAGTACCGCTCCGGCAGTAGTACCGCCCTGTTGCCTCGTTGAAGTAGTGTTTCTTTTGGCTACTGCTGCCCTAGCGGTAGTACCGCTCCTTGGAGCGGTAGTACACCTCGGTGCGGGCTGTGAGGATAACGGTTGGATTTTTTCCCTCCTATAAAAGGGGGTCTTCTTCCCCCATTGAACCTTATCCTTTGAGCTCGTGTTCTTCCCCCATTGTTGACCTTCTTCAAGCTTGCTATCTCTCAATCCCTCCATGGATTCTTGCTAGTTTGGGGGGGAGGAGAGAGGAGATCTAGATCCACATTTCCACCAATCACTTTATCCTCTATGTGAGGGGAACCCCTTGGGTCTAGATCTTGGAGTTCTTGGTGTTCTCCTTCTTGTTCTTCCTCTCATTTTCCTCCCTAGCATTAGTTGCTTTGGTGGGATTTGGGAGAGAAGGACTTGGGCACTCCGTGTTCCCTTGCCATTGCATTTGGTGCATCGATTTGAGTTCTCCATGATGATTCGTGGAAGTTACAAGTTGAGAAGCTTATTACTCTTGGGTGCTTGGTACCCTTGAGCTTGTTCCTCTTGGGTGCTTGGGCACCCTAGACGGTTGGTGGTGTTCGGAGCTCAATTATTGTGGTGTAAATCTCTAGACAAGCGTCTGGGTCTCCAATTAGGTTGTGGAGATCACCCCGAGCAATTTGAAGGGTTTCGGTGACCGCCCCCAAGGGATGCCAAAGTGTACGGGTTCGGTGACCACCCTCAAGGGTCCCTTAGTGGAATCACGGCATATTGCATTATGCGAGGGCATGAGGAGATTACGGTGGCCCTAGTGGCTTCTTGGGGAGCATTGGGCCTCCACACCGCTCCAAACAGAGATTAGCATCCGCAAGGGTGTGAACTTCGGGATACATCATCGTCTCCGCGTGCCTCGGTTATCTCTTACCCGAGCCCTTTACTTATGCACTTTACTTTGTGATAACCATATTGTTTCTTGTCATATATCTTGCTATCACCTAGTAGTTTATCTTGCTTAGCATAAGTTGTTGGTGCACATAGGTGAGCCTAGTTGTTGTAGGTTTTGTGCTTGACAAATTAACCACTAGGTTTATTCTGCATTTGTTCAAGCCTAAACAATAATTATTTTAAGTGCCTATTCACCCCCCCCCCCTCTAGGAGACATCCACGATCTTTCAGAGGGGAGAGGCCAGGAGGCGCCCCAAGTAGGATTGAATCCTACTTGGGCTCCTCCCAGGCCGCGCGTCCCCCGTGCCATATATATCGGAGGGGGTAGGAAAGAGGGGGGGAGGGGGAAGGAAGGGGGAATCCTATTCCCTTTCTTTCCTTTCCTCCTTCCCCTTTCCTTCTCCACCTTGGCCGGCCCATATGGGGGACGCACCAGCCCCTTGTGGCTGGTTTGTTTCCCCTCTTGGCCCATAAGGCCCATATCTTTTGCCGGGGGTGCCCGGAACCCCTTCCGGTGACCTATGTACCCGGTACCCTCTGAAACACTTCTGGTGTCCGGATACCATTGTCCTATATATAAATCTTTACCTCTCGACCATTTCGAGAATCCTCTTCATGTCTGTGATCCCATCCGGGACTCCGAACAACATTCAGTCACCAAATCACATAACTCATATAATACTATATCGTCATCGAACGTTAAGCGTGCGGACCCTACGGGTTCGAGAACTATGTAGACATGACCGAGACACCTCTCCGGTCAATAACCAATAGTGGAACCTGGATGCTCATATTGGCTCCTACATATCCTATGAAGATCTTTATCGGTCGAACCGTTATGACAACATACGTAATTCCCTTTGTCCATCGGTATGTTACTTTCCCGAGATTCGATCGTCGATATCTTTATATCTAGTTCAATCTCGTTACCAACAAGTCTCTTTACTTGTTCCGTAATACATCATCTCGTGACTAACTCCTTAGTCGTTTGCTTGCAAGCTTATGATGTGTATTACCGAGAGGGCCTAGAGATACCTCTCAGATACTCGGAGTGACAAATCCTAATCTTGATCTATGACAACTCAACAGACACCTTCGGAGATACCTATAGAGCATATTTATAATCACCAGTTACGTTGTGACGTTTGATAGCACACAAGGCATTCCTCCGGTATCCGGGAGTTGCATAA
Source organism: Triticum dicoccoides (assembly GCF_002162155.2). Lineage (NCBI taxonomy): Eukaryota > Viridiplantae > Streptophyta > Magnoliopsida > Poales > Poaceae > Triticum > Triticum dicoccoides. Next base: position 136,425,476 of record NC_041385.1, read on the forward strand.
TCTCATAGTCGAAGGAATATGTATTTGACATGAAGAAAGCAATAGCAATAAAACTGAACGATCATTATGCTAAGCTAACGGATGGGTCTTGTCCATCACATCATTCTCCTAATGACGTGATCCCGTTATCAAATGACAACTCATGTCCATGGTTAGGAAACCTTAACCATCTTTGATCAACGAGCTAGTCTAGTAGAGGCTTACTAGGGACACTATGTTTGTTTATGTATTCACACATGTATTAAGGTTTCCGATCAAGACAATTCTAGCATGAATAATAAACCTTTATCATGAATAAGGAAATACTCCCTTCGTCCCAAAAATCTTGTCTTAGATTTGTCTAAATACAGATGTATCAAGTCACGTTTTAATATTAGATACATCTGTATCTAGGCAAATCTAAGACAAGAATTTTGGGACGGAGGGAGTATTAAATAGCAACTTTATTATTGCCTCTAGAGCATATTTCCTTCAGCCTATACTCTAGATATGCATGTGTAGGGCGCTATTATGACTTGTTAGATGATACTAAAATCTGCGTAAATAACAAACATTTTAAAATTGATCATTGGCTTATGGTAGTGTCTATTCACGCCCACTCTAGACACTCCTTTTGATCCGACAGGTTTCGAGTTCCTTAATGGCCTCGTTGCTCTCAACAACAAGTTTCATAAGGTAGAGAAACTTAGCTAGTCTCTTACCACTTAGAGTAATCATGAACTTATGCAAGCCCACCGACATACGTTGCTCCTCCTCATCCTCGTCAGTACCACCCTTCGCATCATGAAAAACATCGGTACGAGGCTTG
>NC_041385.1:136426499-136427875 GCF_002162155.2 Triticum dicoccoides
GGGGTGGAAGGTACCTTAAGACTTGTTTGCCATAAGGCATTCGTGGGAGCCAACTTGCTCATCATCCTTGACCTCCGATGGTCATGAGACACTTGTGGGAGTCGCCTTTGTAGTTCTTCATGCAACTGTACTTGATTATCTTGTCATCTTTGACCAGCTTTAATTGGGCTACACCAGCGACACCCACAACATCTTTAGGGTCGGAGTCGTCGGAAGCTTGAGCAATGAGTGTCTCCCCTTCCGTATTCTTCAGCCTTGCATTTCATGGATAAGGCAACTTCTTAACAAACTGACTCTTGTGTGGGTGCAAGAGATGGTCAACCCGGGCTTAGGTTGGTTGACGTAACGTCAAGTGACTTTGTGTCTGAGCTAGGCCAAACAGAAAAACAACAAACAGTGCGATAGCATCACCAACACTTGCGAGACGCAGAGCCATATGTCCTCAACTATTCTCTTCATATTTCATTTTCTTTGGGCAGGGTAGCGGCTGGCAGCACAAGCCATAGCCGTTTCCCTTGGATGGAAGAAGCAACCTTTACAACAACAATGAGAATGCAAAATCATGCAACAACAGCTACCTGCCCTATCAACAACCATCTCTGCCAACAACACAGTTAACCACCCGGGAGGCATCAGCCATCATCCCCAGACAAGACTCTGAACAAGGTAAGGAGGAAGAAATATCACATGTACAAAAGGATCAAACAGAACTGGTTTGGGGTTTGGAGGAAGGTTGGTTTTTCTACGGCCCGACGCTATCTACTGCATTGATCCTATCGACAAAACGATGCGTCCGCACGCATCAGCTCACGCCCGACAACGAGGCGTCACCGCCCGTCGTCCCTCCTGCTGTCAGCCGCCGCCGCCCGCGACGAGTCCCTGCTGGACGCCTTGATCGCGTCCGCGATCATGACGGCCACCGAGGCCTTGTGGAGGGCCAGGTCCGCCTTGTGCATTAGGCAATGGGCCTTCTCCCTCTTGAGCCTGGCCATCGTCGTGGCGTGCTGCGCGGCGCTCGTGGCATCACGCAGCTTGAGCTCCTCCACGTCCACACGGTGGCTCTGGGGCGGCCCCCCTTGGAGCGCCTGCTTCGAGTTCTGGTGCTCATGGATCGCAGTGTTCCAGTGATCAGGCACGCCTCCTCGCCTTATTTTCTGGCTGCGGAAGGACGGAGACGGGTGGTGATCCTCAGAGAATGCAAAGCTAGCATTCCTTTTCATACTGTTAGTCCTGAATCTTGGAGTAGAACCTCTGTCCGAAGCATCAGACGCGCGAGGGGAATCTGTTCTCATAGAGAACCTGGGGGAGTACCCTGTTGGTGAATTAAGAGAACCACCGTCATAGGATTCATATGTCCTCCCTTCCCCAACATATTC